>NW_006438113.1:3620120-3685529 GCF_000325575.1 Pteropus alecto
ATTTGGGCTTGTTCTTGTTTTTGGAGGTAGGCCTGTAATGATATGATCGTTCCTCTTATGACCGCTTTTGCTGTGTCCCAAAAGTTTTGATATGTTTTAGTATCATCATTCATTTCTATGTACCTTTTTTTTTTTTAGGCAAGGCAACCCTTGGTCGACCTCACATATTGCAAGGACCTTGTCAGCTTACTATCCTTATTTATTTATTTTATTTTATTTTTATTTTTTACGCCTATAGCACCTGGTCTTCCTAGGTGGTCTCTCATTCAAGTACTAACCATTTCTATGTATCTCTTGATCTCTCTTTTTATTTCTTCTCTGACCCAGTTATTCTTCAGTAGCACGTTGTTTAATCGCTGAGTGCTTGTGTTCTTCCCGCTTTCCTTTTACAGTTGACCTCCAGCTTCAACGCATTATGATCAGAGTATGGTTTGTGTGATTTCAATCCTCTTCCATTTGTTGAAGCTATCTCTGTGTCCTAGTATGTGGTCGATTCTTGAGAATGTCCCTTGTGCACTAGAGAAGAATATATAATCGGCTGTTTTGGGATAAAAGGCTCTGTAAATGTCAATTATATCCAGTTGTTCTAATGTGTTATTTTAGGTTGTTATTTCCTTATTGTTTTTCTGTTTGGATGATCTGTCCATATCTGTGGGGTATTTAGGCCCCCTACTACGATAGTGTTTTGGTCTGTTTCTCTCGTTAGTTCTGTTAGTAATTGCTTTACATATTTTGGGGCTCCTTGATTGGGAGCATAGATATTAATAAGTGTTATGTGTTCTTGGTGCATGATTCCCTTTATCATTATGAAGTGTCCCTCAGTATCTCTCTTCACCTGTTTTATTTTGAAGTCTATTTTGTCCGATATTAGTATCGCTACTCCCACTTTTCTCTGAATGTCATTTGCTTGAAATACCATCTTCCACCTTTTCAGTTTGAGTCTATATTTGTCTTTGGAACTGAGACGTGTCTCCTGGAGGCAGCATATGGTTGGGTTTTGTGTTTTGATCCAATCTGCAACTCTGTGCCTTTTTATTGGTGAGTTCAGTCCGTTTACATTTAGGGTGATTATTGAAATATGAAGTCTTCTTATAGCTATTTTATCTTTTGCTTTCTGGTAGCTCGGTGTTTCCATTGCTTCCTTATCCTGGTGTTTCTATTTTCTTTATTTTGGTTGGCTTTGTGGGTTTTTCCTTTGATCTTTCTTGTTTTATGTTATATACTTCGGTTCTAAATCATTGGCCTGTAGTTATCATTACAAATATGAAAAGGATAGTCGTATATATACAGTCGTCCCTTTTCTTCTGCATGTGCCTTATCTCCATTCCCTTTTGCGAATTTGGATCTTCGAATCCTCCCCTTTTCAGTCATTCTTATCTCAGTTTGTCCCTATGTATGCTGAATGTTCATTACTATCTTGCTATATCAATTCTCTTATTGTTTAAGCTTATAATGCCATTGTTAGTAAGGGTTGCACTCCTCTGTGTCTATTTGCCTGATAGTCACTTTACTCCTAATTATGTATTTTTTGTTGTCATTTTGTTTTAGGTGAGCTGACTGCTTTCAGTATTTCCTGTAGCGCAGGCCTCTTATTGGAGAATTCCCTCAGTTTTTGTATGTCTGGAAAGGTCTTAATTTCTCCTTCATATCTAAGGGAGAGCTTAGCTGGATACATTATTCTAGGCTGGTAGTTCCTTTCACTTAATAGTTTAAATATTTGATTCCATTCCTTTCTGGCTTGTAAGGTTTGCGTTGAGAAATCTGAGGAAAATCTAACGGGTTTATCTTTTATAAGTTTCCTTTTTTTCCTCCCTGGTTGCCCTGGTATTGAAATAATTGGATGTTCTGTTGACTTCTTGAATTCTAAGCTCCAGCTCATTCCTTAGATTTGGGAAATTCTCATCCACTATTTGTCTGAAAATGCTTTCTAGTCCCTGTTCCTTTTCCTTGCCTTCAATAATGCCCATTATTCTTATGTTTCTGCTCCTGATGATATCAGCTGGTTCTTGAATTTCTCTTTCATTTTTTTTTCATTCTTTGGTTTCTCTCTTCTTCTTTCCGATTTATTTCTAGATTTCTGTCTTCGATATCACTGATTCTTTCCTCCATTTGGTCGACTCTATTTCCCAACCTTGCTATTTCATTTTTCAATTCTTGCAGTCTGCATTTTCCTTTTTTATCTTCAGAAGATCTATTCTGTTCTCTTTGAGGGTTTCAACCTCCTTGCACTGTTCATTTAAGTGTTTTTTCAATTCTTGAAGTTGTTATTATGACTCATTTCATAACTCACTGAGTTTTTTCAGAATTACCATCCTGAATTTTCCGTCATTTAAGTTACATTCTTTGACTGTAAGCTTATTTTCTGTAGATTTTGCTCTTTCTTTCTGAGATGCCTTGTCACCTTAATTGTTCATGGTGTTTAATGGACTATTTCTCTGCCTGAGCATTAATGGAAGTGTATTCAGGTTTTTTTCCAAAAAGAAGATTTACTATATTAAGGTGTCTCTTTAGCCTTTTGCAAAGAAGGCGCTTTCTTTTGGCTTCCAGTAGGTGACATCTAAGTCTCTTGGAACCCTACTTTATATAAAGACTTAATAATGCCTCTTTTTTTTCCTTATAGATGTTTAATCACACTCACTACTCTCAGTCTCAGTCTCCATCTGTGTTAGCGACAGTTTTGTTAATGTTTCCTCAGATTCTCCTGGGGCTCCACAGTGTTTGGTCTCGAAGTGTATTGGGCGAGGGGCCCTTGGATTGGGGGTTAGGGGCTGCAACTCAGCCTCGGTTTTGTAAACACGGCTGGTAAATATCAATTGTTGTTTCTCTACTGTCCTACTTCTGTACTTTCTGTCCTGATGACTGGATCCTGCTGCCAGCTGCATGGAGCTCACAGCACTCCCAGGCAGGGCTATGCAGAGAACTCGCCGCACTTTTACCCTTCCCCTCCTTCTACAGGTAGCTCTGGGGGTTGTGAGAGGCTGCTTCTTTATTTTTCTCAGTCCACTGCCCAACACCCAGGATTCTGACCCTTGGTAGCTCTTATGCGCAGATCCCACACTCAGATGTGCTGGTGTGCAGTTTGGGTGTTTTTTGTTGCATTGTAGATGTTCAACTTATTGCTGTTTCAAGAGGAGAGATCTAGGGGTGTCTCTCACTCCTCCATGTTTCCCTAAAAACTTCCTTCATCTTTCTAAGAGTAGAAAGGATAGGCCTTGTAGGTGGTTTCAAGAGAACTTCTAAAAATATTAAGCACAGCATCCCTGTTATGGGTTGAATTGTGATCCTCCAAAATTGATACATTGAAATCCTAATCCTCAGTAATTCAGAATGTGACTTTATTTGAAGATAGGCTCTTTGCCAAGTTAAAATGTCATTAGATTTTGGCCCTAATTCGTCATGATTGGTATCCTTATAAAAGTCAAAATTTGGAGACAGATTCACACACAGAGATGCCATGTGAATATCAAGGTAGAGGTTAAGATGATGTGTTTACAAGCCAATGAACACCAAAGATTGCCTTCAAGCCACCAAAAGTTAGGGGAGAGGCATAGAATAGGCCCCTCCTTATACTTCTCAAAAGGAATCAACCCTGCCAACACTTGATCTTGGACTTCTGGCCTCCAGAGTTGTGAACAATAAATGTCTGTTGTTTAACTCACCTAGCCTGTGATACTTTGTCACAGCAGCCCTAGCAAATTAATATAATCTTCCATTAGATTCATAGGAATTCCAGGGATAAGAAAGACCATATAGCTACAACAGGTTTGTAAGTGTTGTTATGTATAATGAAGTTAATTATTATTTGACCAAAAAAAGAAAAAAAGGAAGTCAGCACATTTTTTTAAATGACTTAATTTGAAAGGGACAGAGATAGAACAACATGAAGAGAGAGATCTTAAATCTACTAAGAGCAGGTACTAAGCTGAGAAGCCTACTCAGCTGAAAACAGCAGCCATGTCTGATGACAAAGAATGGATGATACGCAGGTTGAAGACAAAAGCCACAGAGAATTATTCCAAGGGAGCAGGACTAAGCTTAATTAAGAGTTGACCAAATGTGCCCAGCTGGGCTTTATAATTACCATGGATCAGTAACGGCTATGTACCTTCCATTTCCTCTCTTTTGGAATAGAGATGTCTATCATGATTATCTTGTTCTGTCACCCTATGTAAGTTTTGACATATGAGGAGTAGAAGACATGTCAGTTTTTTTATGCCAAGAGGAACCGTATTCAAAGAACTGCACTCAAGGAGCTTTATTTATCTGGGTCCATTTTAGATGAAAAGATCCTGAACTTCAAGCCAATGCCAAGATGGGATGAGATTCTGGGGCTCTTAGAAGAAGGTGAGTATATTTTCTATATTGTAGGAATATAACGTGACCAGAACATGGACTGAGATGAATTATAAGTGACCACACATCCTTTGAGTCAACCGCCATTGAGAGGTGAGGTCTTATCCCTTCCCCTTGAACCTATAAAACTTATGACCGCTTTGACTTATAGAGTACAATAAAAATTACACTATGTTGATGTGGTAGACAAAATTCTAAGATAGCCTTCAATTATGTGTATCCTTATATATGTACCATATATGATACTCCTCCCTTAAGTATAAGACTAAATATGATGAGATATCTCTGCCATGAGTGTTACAAACTGAGGGAAAGAAAATTTGCAGGTGCAATTAATACACCAAGTTGATTGTATAACCACACACAAACTTCACTTCTTTAATACAGTTCTTTTTTTCTGATTCAAGCTGGTTTTGTCCAGATAATGCCATTATGACTCATTTTCTTTTTTACGTTATCTTCTGTATGTCTGCTCCTTTAATAAGTACGCTTTAGTACATAAGATTAGCCGAGCCTCAGGTCTATAATCATGAGGTCAATAAGTTTCAGTTGGACTTCAGAATATGGATGATATCCTGGCTTTAGATGTGTTTCAACTCCAGGCCCATCAAGGCGGAATAATTCCACAGACCATGGGACCAGACAAGATGGCACCATGGCTGATTCTAGAACCAAACACAATGATCAATTACCTCATCCCTCCAATTGCCCAATCAGTAGCACCCACAACCTAAATCCCTTAGTTTCCATGACTACTTATTTTTTTCTGTATAATCTGTACTCCTGAGACACTGGAGGAGCCAGGTATTTGAGTGATAGCTTGCTTGTGTCTTGGGAACTTACAACTCTCTAAAAAACCTTACTTTCTTTGCTACAAAACCTGCACATATCTCTTCTTTGGCTTAGATGCACTCAGGCAGAAAGACTCCTTTTTTGCACCTATAACAGTTGTGAGTTAATCAAAAGAGACATTATCCTGGGTGAGTCTGAACTAATCAGCTAAATCTGAAAGAAACAGGCCTTTCATGAAGGAAAAGATTCAAAATCTTAGAAATTCTTAGAGAAATTCTTTTTCTGGTCTTGAATTTGAAAAGAGCTATATTGTGAGAAGGCCTATGGCATGAAACACACGACACAGAATTGTGAGCCTCTAGAAACTTAGAGTAGCCCCTAAATGACAGTCGACAACAAGAAAAAGGAAACTTGGGTCTACAACCAGAAAGAAGTGAGTTCTGCCAAAAACTTGAAAAAAACTTGTAAGAGGACTCTGAGCCTCAAATGAGACCCCAGACTGGCTAACACCTTGATTTCAGTCTTATGATACTCTAAGCAGAGAACCTACCACTTCTGACCTTCAGATCTATAAAATAATAAAGTTATGTTATTTAAACCTGAGTCTGTGATAATTTATCACATAGCAATAGAAAACGAATACAGATTTTGGCATTAAAATAGGTTGCTGCTATAATAAATACCTAAAATATGTTAGCAGTTTTGCAATTGGATGGGTAGAGACTAGAAGAAGATTGAGGTAAATATGAGAAATTCTCAATTGTTTTGAACGGGTTCTTAATAGAAATGTGAACATTAAAAATTTTATCAGTATTAAAAAACACACACACACACAAAATTCAATTGAGTAAATTTGAAGATCTAATTGGCTTATTAAGCAATTCATGAATCAGGTAGCTTCCCACCTAGCGACTTAAAGGGCACTCCAAGGTGTTATACAAAATGTATTTTTTTTCTTTTTTTGGAAGATAAGTGGGGCAAGAGCACTATGAACAAAAGAAAAGAAAGAATTATTTTTTGACCAGGCCATCTTCTTAAGAAGAGAAGGAAATAGCAGGGTTTTTGTCATGTAAATTGCCTCTTCTTTTTATAGGAGATAGAGAGGGCCTGCCTGACAGATTACCTCATGGGTGTTGACAAAAAAATTTCAGACTGGTTAATTAAGCTTATGTTTCTGGGAGATGTTGAAACAGCAACTATCTAGGTCAGGTATGAAATATAGGTGTGGTATCATAAGCTTTAGCACAAATGATGCCATTTGGGCCTGTAGTTTTCTCTTTAACACCAGTAAGGGCTCAGAAGAAAATGAGAAACATATTATTAGAAACTGATGGAAAGGGGTCTTTGTTATTTAACATCGGAAAGCTTAGCAGAGTTGTTCCTGCAGTTATGTTGACAACAGACCTTAAGAGTGATGAATGTAAATATGTAGTTGAGATTTCTAAGCAAATTGTGGAAGGTTCTGCCTAGTTTCTTTTTTCTGCTTATGGTAAAATATGAAAGACATATGTGCACATGAAAAATGTCTAAAACTGTAGAGAATTTTTAGAAGAGTTTATTTGAGCCAAACTGATGACATTGCCAGGAAGCAAGATCTCAAATACTCTGAAGAATGACAATTTGCAGTTTATTCTATACATTTGGAATTACGGAGGGGACATAAAGAAGATTACATGAAGGTGAGAGAAAGCAAGGCTGGGGGATTGGATTACAAGATAGTTAACAAGATTATATGCTATCCTGGGGGTGGTTACACTTTGGAGAGTTCTGGAGAAGAAGATTACTTCTGGCATTCGAGAAGTATTTTAACCTAGCTACACAGAAACAACGGACAGGGCATGCCTAAGGCAAAGATAACCTCTTACTAGGGAAGTCATAGGCCTAAGGAGTGACCATCCACCATGATCTGCCCAGTTAGAAGTTTGTGATCTGATCACCCTGTGAAGTTACTTTCAGTTAGATTTATTACAGCTCCCATTTTTCATCCAAACAAAAATTGAAGGAAGAATTATTAAACAAAACAAAACAAAACAAAACTTAATAATTTTGAAAATTCTCAGCCTCTCCAGATAAACATAAACGCTATAAGTAAAATAGTAGAAATAAAAATATATATGATCAAAGACGTCACAAAGAAAAGGCTGAAGGTTCTGTCTTATGTTATGGTCAGTCAATTGTGGCTACAAGAAGAGACACAGGAGAGACTCGGAAAACAAAAGTTTATTATACTCGCAGGTCCGACAAAGAGATGTTGTCATATGCCACAAGACTCACATGGGTCAGGTGGCAGAAGACAGGAGAAAGAGAAATTTTTAGGCCAGAGCTTGTATTGGGATTTCTGTAGGAAAGGCAAGGCATGGCAGAGTAAATATAATAGGAGTGGCTAGTTTGAATAATTTCAGTGGACTTTGGACTATAGGTGTGGTCTCTGGTTGCCTGGTACCTGGCCTTGAGATGATTAAGGCAAGAGAATATTGCTTCCTGGTGTGTAATAGCCAAATAGAGAAGATATGGCTCTGGATTGGTAAGTCTGCATATCAAAAAAGCATGCTGCTGAAGCATTTGGTCTAGAAAGCATAGAAGATAGACACTGTGAACACCTTCTCTCAAGACTACATCGAAATTACAACAAAACTACAAAACAACCATCGTTGGAAGTCTCCTAAGGTCTGGCTGAAAAGAAGTCCTACAACTGAGGATATACAGAAAAGGCTTGAGACTGGTAGGAGGGGTGAAGACATAAAACAAGCCCTCCAACAACTTTGTGTGGCAGTTGAGAATCTGAAAGGATATCTCGGCTGCAATAATCCTCTGGAGGAGTGAAGGGTCCCAAACCCACATTGGGCTCCCCAGACCAGTGCTCCAGTACCAAGAATATAAGTCCCCAGAACTTCTGGCTGTGAAAACCAGCAGAGATTGTGTCCCAGAACTTCTGGCTGTGAAAACCAGCAGAGAATGTGGCAGAGTGAGACAGAAAGCTGCAGGCTCTTAAAGAGCCCCCACGCAGACTTAGTCAATGAGAAGGCTGCGGGCTCTTAAAGAGCCCCCACGCAGACTTAGTCAATGATAGACTTACTAGCTCTGAGCTCCAGCACTGTGTCAACTGCTCAAGGAGTCCCAGGGACATATGGAGAGGAACTCAGTTGTCTGACTTCAGGACAAGGGCAGGAGAGGCGGATTTCTCCCAGACAGAAGTGCTGGCAGAGGGTGTTGTTCCTTTCTTGAGCACTACCCGCTCCTGGTTTATGGACACAGCTGCCACCATATTTGAGTCTCCATCAACCTGGCTAACACAGGACGCTCCATCCAGGAGATTCCCTAAGACCCCTCTCCTACCAACTTGTGAGCCAACCCAAGATATCTCCAGTTATTTTCTATGCAAATGGCTTGTCTTGGCTCATGCTGAGGACTTTCCTAAAATCTCTCAAAAGTTCACAAAACCCAGATGAGCAGCATGTAGCCTCCATGTGCCTTGTACCTACTACTGAGCAGCCCCAAGTCTGATGATAATGGCAGCTGGCCTCTATTTCTGGCTTGGCCTCTCCAGGCACCTCTAAGCCAAGCATGGGTGGCAGCTATCTGTGGATTGCTTGCTGATTCATACCAGGTGGCCCCCAGAAGTACACAGGCTGCAGCTACAGTTGGCCTGCAGCTGGGCCCCTTCCAGGAGGTCTTTGGGCTGGCATACCCAGTAGTCATCTTCAACCAGAGCCAGAGCATTTGAGTAACATTGGGGGAGGACATACCCAAAGGACAGTCTGAGCAGGTACCAGAGCCCTAGAGTAGAAGTGAATCCTACTCCATAGGATCAGCCCTTCAATGGCTAACACATACAACCCTCTAGTCAGTCCCTTCCAGCAATCTGCAAACAATAACCAAGGCTCAACTACAATAAGAGGACACACACAATCCATACAAAGGACACACCTTGAGCACCTGGCTCATGTGACCAGGGAAGACTGTGCCACTGGGCCCCAGAGTATACCTACTATATAAAGTCACCCTGCTAAGATCTGTAGATTTAGGGGTTCTATCTAAAAATAATAAACACAGAGAGGCAGCCAAAATGGGGATACAAAGAAACATGTCCCAAATAAAAGAACAGAATAAAACTCAAGAAAGAGAACTAAACAAAATGGAAATAAGCAATCTATCAGATGAAGAGTTTAAAACATTGATTATAAGGATGCTTAATGAACTTAGAGGAAGAGTAGATGCACTCAGTGAGAACTTCAACAAAGAGATAGAAACAGAAATGAAGATAGGAAAGATAAAAAAGAACCAGTTATAAATTAAGAATACAATAACTAAAATGAAGAATACATTAGATGGACTTGACAGTAGATTAGCTGAAGCAGAGGATTGAATCAGTGATTTATAAGGTAAGGTAGTAGAAAACACCTAATCAGAATAGTAACAAGAAAAAAGAATCCAAAAACAACAATAATGGTTTATGGGGCTACTAGGAAAACATCAAGTGTACCAACATGCATTCATAGAGATACCAGAGAGAGAAGAGCGATCAAGGAATTGAAAACCTATTTGAAGAAATAATGACAGAAAATTTCCCTAACCTGGCAAAGGAAATAGACAGACAAGCCCAGGAAGCTCAGAAAGTCCCAAACAAGGTGTACTCAAAGAGGCCCACACCAAGATACATCATATTTAAAGTGCCAACAGTTAAAGACAAGGAGAGAACCTTAAAAGCAACAAGAGAAAAGCAATTAATTACCTACAAAGGAGCTCCCATAAAAATTTCAGCTTATTTCTCAACAGAAACTTTGCAGGCCAGAAGGGATTGGCATGAAATGTATGAAAAGTGATGAAAAGTAAGGACCTACAACCAAGATTACTCTTCCCAGCAAAGCTATCATTTAGAACTGAAGGACAGACAAAGAGCTCCCTAGACAAGAAAAAGCTAAAGGAGTTCATCAAACCCAAACCAGTATTACAGGAAATGTTGAGAGACTTCTTTAATAAGAAGAAAAAATATGTATCAAAAATAGGAATAATAAAATGGCAATAATTACATATTTATCAATAATTACTTTAAATGAAAAAGAATTAAATGATCCAATCAAAAGATAGAGTGACTGAATGGATAAGAAAACAAGACCTTTAAATATGCTGCCTTCAAGAGACTTACTTCAGATCTAAAGACACACAGAGACTGAAAGTAGAGGAATGGAAAAAGATATTTTCTGAAAATTAAAAAAAAAAAGCTGGGGTAGCAATACTTATGTCAGACAAAATAGACTTTAAAACAAAGTCTATAACAAGAGTTAAAGAAGAAACCCAAAATACTACTTTGAAGGGAGATGTGCATTCATATGTTCATTGCAGCATTATTTACAATAGCCAAGATATGGAGGCATTTGTGTGTCCATCAATGGATGAATAGATAAAGAGGTGGTACACATACATAATGAAGTATTACTCAGCTATAAATGTAAACAAATAAATAAATATAAGAATGAAATCTTACCATATGCGACAACATAGATGGACCTAGAGGATATTGTGCTGAGAGGAATAAGTCAGATCAAGAAAGACAAATGTCATATGATTTCACTTATATGTGAATCTAAGGAATAAAATAAACAAAACAGAAACAAGCTAATAGATACAGAGAACAAACTTATGGTTGCTATATGGGAGAGAGGTTGAAGAGTGTAGGTGAAGAAAGGGAAGGGTTAAGAAGTACAAATTCTTAATTACAAAATTGTCAGTGACATGTAAAATATAGCATAAGAAATATAGTCAATAATATTGTAATAACTACGTATGGTGTCAGATGGACTTATTGGGGTGATCACTTTGTATGTTGCATGAATGTCTAATCACTATGTTGTACATCCAAAACTAATATAATATTATCAACTATAATTGAAAAATTAAAAAATATTTTTAAAATAAATATTACTGAAAAAAAAAGTATATTGAGTCCAAACTGGTTATTTTATAAATAGCTGATCCCTTGAGGAAAAGATTATAGACAGCATCCATATCACTGAATGTAATTAGCTCTCTGTGTGAAACTGTCTGAAGGGGAAGAAATTAAAGCCTATAATCTATTTACTCCCTTTACCGGGGAGAGACTACTAAGGGAAGGAAAAGAAAAGCTAGCAATGTTGTCTAATATCCTTGGCAGCACAATAACAGGACCTGTGAGCAAATAGAATAATATTTGTTAGGAAAGGGGTTCTTATCTAATGGATAAGGATGTCTGTTTTTAAGAATTGCTTGTTAACAGAGAAAAGGATGAAAAGGAGAAGAAACAAAGGAAGAAGAGGAAGAGAAAGAAGGAAAAAAAAAAAGCATCGTTTATAGTTTTGAGAGACATGCCTCCCTGGAAAATATCAGCAAAACCAGGGTATAAAATGGAGATGATTAATATACTAAAATTTTTCTACTCCTGTATCTGACTTAGAGACCATATCTATTCCGAGCTAAAGTGTGTGTCTAGTGCAGGGAAAATAGAAAAAAAGTTAAAAGGCTCAAGGAGTTGCTTGATTTTCTAGACCTTGATCTGCTTCTAGCTTCTTGATTTTCTGCATTTGAATTTCAAATGTAATTGAAAAATTTTTTTAAATAGTAAAAAAATACCACATAAAACAGACATAAACCAGTCACAAATAAATACAATTGTATTTAAAACAAAAACAAAAACAAAAACAAAACATGCTGCTGGCTGAGCCTTTTGCTATATTTAAGAACTGTCTAGCCCTGAGAGGGGGTGTGTCTCCTCAGCCAGAAAGGTTTTTAAAATGTCAAAACATCGTAATATAGAGAAAACTAAAAAACATAAACAATATACTAAATGTGTGACTCTACAATCTTTTGCTAAAACCTCAGAAAGCAAAAAGATTTGAGAGTGTAGCTTTTGATAATGGAGTAAAAACCAGTAAAATCCATGGCAGGCCCCCATGTTCTTGAGAAATTTTTTTCAGCAGAAATACTGCTAGGTTGGATGGAAGGGGACAGAGAGAAACTGAAATGAAAGTAAGCTTTCAGACCACCCAAATTCTATTAACAGCAAGTAGGCCGATAAAACTATTGAGCTTCAAACACAAAGAGGAAAGATGACTTAGAGAGTAGAAACAGCAGCCCAAAGAGCAGAGCCTGGAGACCCAGAGGATTATTCCTAATCTTTGAAATTGAATCAAGAAAAGTTTCAGTTTGCCTAGCTGTATTACAGAACAACCAGGAATAAGTTACTCCTTTTCATCTTCTATGTTTCTCCCTTTTGCAATGGAATATCTGTAATTGTTATCCAATACTTGTCTCACCATTGTATGCTGGGAATATTAAGGCTAGATAACTGTCTCTTTAGTTCCACATGTCCACAGATGGAGAGAACCTTTGCTGTAGAAGCTGAATTTAATGGCTTACACACCAGAGCTTCACCTTCACGTGATTTAGATGATTTGAATGAGTTCTTGGACTTTTAGCTGATGCTGTAAGCATCTCCTTGAATATGATTGAGATGTATAAATATGATAGAATATTTGTTATGTAGCAATAGAAAACTAATATGGTCAGATAACCAGCCTAGTTTTTAAAAGGCAACTTCCTCTATTCAAGCTAGATAAAAGAGAAACTCTTCAAGCCATATAAAATCCATCATGTAAGAAATCTGATTACCCTGGAAAGACAAGGTAGAAATGCCCTGAGACTAGTTTAAAAAGGGAAAGGGCCATTTCAGTTCAGCATTCCTAGCAATGTTCTAAGGATAATAGTGAAGCCCTTTTGGACCCTCCAGACCAGTCCAACCTTCAGCCAAATACCACCAAATGAACCCACTCAGTGCTACATAAAACAGAGTAATTAGCCAGACAAATTCTGCCAGAATTAGAGAATTATGAGAAAAAATAAAATGTTTGCTGGCAAAGTCACTAAATTTTGGAGTTTATTATGCAGACTGGATCTCTCAAAGAGAGGCTATTTATAGAAATGTGACATAATTACAAGGGATAAAACCATAACTCAAAGCTAGTGAACAGTACACTTATAGAACTACTGTGCAAAAGGGATAAGGAAAGGAAAATTTAGTATAACCCTGCAGTGGATGGTTGTTTAGAGGAGACCACCTTGAGAAAAGTACTAACTTGGGTTTAAAGGACATGCTTATTCAAGAAGAAATCCAAAGGAATAAAACTCTTGATCTTATTCTTTTTTTCCTCTCTGCTCTCCTTCCATGGATTCCAATTGGTCAAATCTCCAGAAAGTACAGATATGACGTGGTAGTCCCTTGTTGTTTATACAAGTCAGCCTTCTGGGCAGCAAGTATGATGGAGATGAATGAAGAGTATATCTGGTGGAGTATAGAGAAGATATCTAGCCCAGCTGTAATCTCTGCTGTTATGGAGCTAGATACAAGACGTGAGACAAAGGTCAAGTATATATCTCGAGGACTGGGAATTTAGTTGGCCTTCTTGAGGATCTATGGCTAAAAGAGTGGTAAAAGTTCTATGAGTATAATTGTGGAAATTTTCACTTCTTTAAAATGACTTTTACTCTTCTCTTTATCCATGGTTCAAACTGGCCATACACTCACTTGCTTCTGTTTTCTTCATCCTTCCACTTCTGCACATACTGCATGATCATCCCCTTAATCATTAAACCCTTAGGACATCAGATTCTGGTCAGCATCAAATAGTCTTAGGAACAAAGCTTCAGGTCAGTTGACTGCAGAAACAGAGTTTTGGTCAAACTAAAGATAACATCTTGACCTCAGTTACGTTTCAGCACCAGATACATAAAGGCAGAATGACCCTGGTGGCATCCCATCGAAACCAGACAGAACTACACCATGATTGACATCAAGACCTGGTGCAATCATCAACTGCCTCCTACCCAAACCCCAACCAATCAGTAGAACCCATGACCCTAACTCTTGGCTACCACGACTAGCAAGTTTTCCCCTATGTAACCTATTTCCAAGAGGCTATTGGGCAGCCAGGTCTTTGAGTGCTAGCTCACTTGTGTCTTGGGACTTGGTGCCATTTCCTTAAACAAATCTTTACTTTCTTTGCTGCAAACCCCTGTTCATGTCTCATTTGGCTCTGATGTGCACAGGCAAATGAACTTTAGTTCGATAACATAAACAAAGATTTAAGGAGACAATTTATGAAAAAAGAACAGCAGGAAAATTCACAGAGCAAAAATAAAGATACCGTATTTTATTGTAGTTCTGAGTAGTTAGAGAAAAGTAATTAGCAATAGCATTTACCACAACAGATTATTACTATTTTTGTTTATTGCTAACCATTTATTGATAAAATAGGTTGAATGTCAGTTTTTCAACAATCTACCACATTCCATCTGTCATGTAATTGGTATTTTCAAAGCTTCAGCAAATGGAATCATTTAGTGACATTCTCTTATTCTGATACACATTCATTCTGTCCTCTCTTTTATAAATGGTTTATTTGTAAATCAACATCTATAAAAAGGAAAAGAAAATCACAGCAGGATTTAATGGGACACTGTGATCAGAGAGCCAGGTATAAGTTGGGGAACAATTTATTAATCCAGACCTTTCCAGCAGAACAGTACATGTTATGGGTTTTTTGTTAGGCCTCTTTTACAGTATTCAGGAGATGTCCCATTTACTGAGCAGGATGGCAGGTCCAATTGTCACAACTGCCGAGCCCATGAAGCAAAACACATATTACATCTGTAAAATCAATGTAGCAATCACAGATTAATTAGATCCCTTTTAAAAAATAAAAGTTAGAAAACAATTTGTTTTTCTGCACCAGGGTACTATGTGGCAGAAACACAACGGGAGATTTCTAGTTTGCTGAGCCAAAAATATGAAGAAGTGGATGGTGTTTGCAAATACTTCGCTTTATATGCAACTTTCATTAAAAGCCATAAAGGTTTTACATTCTGCCAGATTTAATAAACAATTCTGTCTCATGTTTCTGGTCAGATGAAAAAAGGCAGTGACTTGCCTCTCTGCATAGAGTTTAGTTTCTGTCATCTTTTTTCAGCTGCTAGGCATCTCCATTAGAAAGAAGCCAAATATGCAGCTTAAATTTATTTGTCGGACAAAACAGTTACAAAAGGCCTGGCCTGTTAACACAATGACTGTGATTGCTCCCTTAAGGAAGCAATATCAGGTTGTTCTGTTTTTTTGCTGAATGGCTTTAGCTGAGAGCACTGAAAGAATTCCTGTACTGTGCCCTGTGGAAAATTTTTAAAATTTATTATTTATGTATGTCCTCATACTTAAACATTCTTTATCTACCCAAACATTTAGAATATCTTTAAACTCATGCTATTTATCATCAGAAAGAACAATATGTTTTTTTCCCTCCCACTACTCTACAAGGCAAAGCAATATCTTATTTCATGTTAATTTTGAATGATACAAGCAATAGACTGATTCTTTTTTCTGGTAAACAACTTCAACCATAGAGAATAGATAATGTACAAAGCACACATTATTTTCACATATTTCTCCACACATTATCCTTCACTTTTCTCCATCATTATCAGTTTGGTGAGTAGAGACAGATTTGGATATTCCTGAAGGCTTGCTTCCTTCTTCTTTATGGTGTTTATTTACCTCAATAGATATCAGCCAGCCCCAAGATAAGTGGATGTTAACATCAGCTGATGAGCTCCAAAAGCTTTCCCCTTCTAACAGACCAGTTGCTCCACTGGGAAGCTTTCATTGTGATCTATTTTTTGACTAAACATTCCATGCAAACCCTTCTAATTTTCCTACAAATTTGTAGAATGATATAGGGTATAGTTCTTGTCTTGGACCCCTTCATATGGGGCATTAATGCCAGGACTAAACATACCTTTCTGTGGGATCCTCTGCCTATTAGTTTTCCCCAATAAACTTTACATTATGTGGCACTAGATGTGTATGTGTCTGCATGGAGTATGTATCTTTTCAAACATTTTCATGCCTTTTATATCTATAATATAAAAATCCATATTTAACTATAATAATGTAAAAGAATATATAGTATATGTATAATGAGAAAAAAAGACACACATAGTTTTTCGCATTTTCCTTTTTGCTATGTAGTTGACCAAATAGCCTAGTAGGCATATTAATCTTTTCTGTGAAATTTTCTCTCAATCATGTTAGTTATTTCCTAATAAGGTATATTATCAATGGAAGTAATATGGCTAACAAATTTTCTAATTCAATTTATTTACTAAAGCATTCTTTCTCCCATAGAATGAAACTATAATTGTCATATATTATATTATTTTATGTCAGCAGATATATTTCTCTATGTTTAGTACTTATGCATTTACTCATTCCTATGCCAATGCAACAATTTTAAAATTAACATATTTGTACCATGGTTGTACTTGTCGGACCTCATTTTTCTTCTTGATTATTATAGCATTTATATAGTTTCATATGTAGTATATGTTTAAACATCCAAGTCTTAAATATTTTGTTGAGGTTTTAAATGAGGTTGAAATAATATTCTTCGCTCCAGTAGTATAGTTTTCTCTTTTAAGCTTTTACATTGTTCTTGTTAATTTACTATTATCTAAAGTAAATGTTTCTTTTTAGTTTTTACATTTCAAATTGGTCATTGCTGATATATATCAATGTATACTATTAATAAATATATGCTTTATATTTATCTAGTATACACACATATTCCTGTAATTTGAATTTTCTATACAGATAATAATTTTCTCTTCAAATAATAGAACTTTTATTACCCTTTGATATTTATCATTACTTTTTTCCTTTCCTTATTATATTTGCATAGTTCTCTAATAGTAAAATAGTGGCAACAATAGCAGTCATCTCTGCATTTTCCCCATTTTATTATAAAGTTTTTATAAAACTTGAATAAAACAGCTTTATCAAAAGTATAGAATAAGAGGATTTCTATTTTTCACATCCAGGCAATACTTTGTACTCTTCAGCTCTCCAATTATTTTCAACTGCTGGATATAAAATGTTACTACATATTTCAGTTGATTATAGGCCTAAATATAAAATACAAAACTGTAAAACTTCTAAGAGGAAACATAGAAAAAAATCTAAATGACCTTGGATTTGGCAATGAGAGTTTAGATAAAACATCAATTTATAAATGAGAAAAATAGATAATTTGAACTTTATAAAAATTTTAAATTTCATATTTATGCAAAACGCAGTTAAGAGAACGAAGAGATAAGCCACACAGTGAAAGAAATTATATGTAAAATATATATCTGTTTAAGGTCTTGCATCCAAAGTATACAAAGAACACTTAAGACTTAACAATAAAAATGCAACAACCACATTTAAAAATGCACAAAAGATTTGAACATACACTTCGCCAAAGAAGATATATATGTATACTTTTATGGACCTAATAAAATGACAAAATCCAAAAATCTGACAACACTAATTACTGGCAAGGATTAGAAGCAATAGGAACCCTCATTTATTGCTTCTCATTTAGTGGGAATGAAAAATGGTACGGCCATTTTGGAAGATAGTTAATAGTTTCTTATGAAGCTAAACATTGTCTTACCATATGATCTAGAAATTTTGTTCCTAGACAATTACTCAACTGATTTGAAAATATTCAAAAACTTGAATACCAAAGTTTATGGAAGTTTTATTCATGACAGCCAAAAACTGAATATATCCAATATGATCTCTAAAAGATAAACAAACAAACTGTGGTATATACGCATAAGGTGAGCGTTATTCATCTTATATGCAAACTAACAAGTTAGGCTGCCACATTTTCATGAATGCTGCCAGAAGATCCAAGATCTCTGGTTCAGAGTCAAAGGACTTCATTAGTCATGACATAGCAGTCAGCGTGAGTTTCATATTAACATTGGTTCCCTTCGATCTCAGGTACCATGTAACCAACATAGAGCTGCTCAGGTAGATGTTACATATGATATCATAGTTAAAGAAACTTCAGCTTAGGAAATTCAATTTTTAAAAATAAGATGTAAAACAAATGGTTCAACCTTTGCTCCAGATAGGGACTATATTTTTAATATAATGGGTAGCAGACAAATCTAACTTCTACGGGTAGAACTATTTTTATCTGTTTTCTATAGAGGCATGGTTGAAAAGGTCTTCATACTAAAGCTGTTAGTTTCTCTGCTTGTAAGACTGCAGAAACATGAGAAACTCATGGAGTACTGACTCAATAATTTAAGCTATAAAATTACATTATTCTTCTCAATTATACATTTAGATTGGCTTTACATTGAGGTCTGTCTAATATTAATCTATTTTTCCATTCCTGGGTTAACTCTCTTACTTTTCATTTGTAAAAAAACTTGCACAATAAAATTCCTGTATGTGATACATATCCTCCATTACAATAATAATTTTATTTTTCTTGAAGTATACTTAATTTGATATTTTAACTCCATTTTCTCAGATATCAGTTTTGATTGTTAAGATCATTGCCTCTCTTTTTTATAAGTTTTTGTAGTATTTTGTGAATCTTTGTTGTATGTTTATCTTTTATTTGTTATTCCCTGTTTTCTTCTCTGTTTGTATTGTCTATTTTTTTCCCAACGCTGACCACAGTAATTTCGCGGAATCAATATGGGGCCTGTATTAATTAAACGCTATTGGCTTATTTATTTGTAGTGGAAGATTCTTATTTTCTTTGTGTGCTGTCTTGCCTTTATTTTTGTCCTGAAGCTACAATCTCTGCTGCTTCTTGCTTATCACAAGTTGTAAAGGAAGAAAAATGTTACACTTCTAACTTCTTAGCATTGATATTTTATACCAAAGTTTTAGACATTTCTATTTGTAAAGACTCTAGTATACATTGTTTTAGAAGGAGGTGGTTATAGCTTTTTCCAACAAAAAGAATATTTACGATTTTCCTATTCCAGGAATTCTTCATATTTTTATGTTTGCTTTTGATATACATTTTTAATTTTCCATGATTTTATGAATTTATTTACTTTTAAATGTTTAATGCTAAAATTGTTATAATGTTATTTATTTATTTAAACACATATACAAACACACACCCATATATCAAGGACTTATGACAAAAGGAAAAGTTTTGTAATTAAATTCTACATTATCAAAACTTTAATAACATTTGCTTGTATTTGTGTTTCTACACTTCTTCAGCCATTGTACATATTTAATAATGAAACATTTTTCATTATAGCTATATGAATACAAAGATAGCGGTATTAATAGCTTCCTCATGTATAAAACAGTTTTTTAAGATTAAATCATATTTCTGGTTTTTAGAAATATTGGTGACAAGATATTCAGAGAAATATTCTCATTAGAGAACACACAAAAAATTAGTGTGAAATAGAAAAGACAATTTATAGCTATATAAACTATATAAACTATCTGTTTCCATGTCCACAACTATGTTAAAAATTTATATTAGAAATTCCTCAGTGGCTGGAAATAGAGTTTGAATCTGGAGAAGTAACACTTCTGTTGTGAATAATCCTACTGACATTGGCTAATCAATGATAGCAAAAGCCAGGTTTTAACATGTACAGGAGGATAGCAGACAAATGTGTTAGGTCTATACAGAGCAGCATTTTAAATTGAAATTTTTCTGTATAAGTGAAGTGCTTGGAAACCCCTGCTTTATTCTTACCTTTTGCTACATGAGGAAAGAGAAGTAAAGTCCAAAAAAATGTCATCAGTCAACGTATCTGGTAATATATCTGACAGAAGGAAAACCAAATGCTATATGGAAGGATTAGCTTTAGACCCAGGCCTTCTTTGAATTTCAATAAACAAAATGTCAATGGAAATGAGTTTAAAATTTAAAAAAATTCCAAGACTCACAAAGTAACATCATCATGAGCAAGAGTCAGCAAAAATAACAGCATGCTAAATTGGGCCTGCAAAATCCTAAAACATTATGAAATATAAAATATAAAGCAATGATATTTTATATATGTGTGTTTATATGTGTGTGTGTATGTGTGTGTGTGTGTGTATTTGGAACCTTTCTTAGTCCATTTAGGCTGCTATAACAAAATATCACAGACTGCATGGCTTAAAAACAACAGAAATTTATTTCTCACAGATCTGGAGGCTGGAAGTCCAAGGTCAGGGTGCTGGAAGTCCAAGGCCAAGTTCTGGTGAAGGCCCTCTTCTGACTTGCAGACCGCTCTCACAGGGTGAAAGGGGTTAAGGAGCTCATAAGAGCACTTATCCTGTTCATGAAATCTCCACCCTCATGACTTAAGCACTTCCCAAAAGTCCCACCTCCTAATATATTCATGGTGGGCATTAGGATTTCAACACATAAATTTTAAGGGAAAACAAACATACAAACAACAGCATAAAAAAAAATAGATGGAGTTGGGAAGATGACTAATGAATAAGATGGTATTTACTTTGAAAAAGATACATTTATTAAAGAATTATACTTTCCTGGAATGAAAAAAAATGTAAATGTTGTAATTATAGACTCATTGAATATTTTGCAGCAGATTAAACAGAGAGAGATAAATTAGAAATTCAGAAAACTAGAGAAGTTATCTAGAATCCAACATAAAGAACTTATGAATATGAATTAGAAATTAGAACATAAAAATAAGAGGATAATAAATTTAACCATAACTCTAATTTGATTTTCAGAAAAATAGAAAGAATAAAGGGTATCTATTTGAAAATAAAATGAATAAAAATTTTCTTTATTGAAAGTCATCAATCCAGAGTCCCAATGAGTACTAAGCAGAATAAAAAAAATTAGTTCATAAAACTATATTGATTTATTATAATAAAAGTATAGAACTCTAAAGAAATCTAAAAATGGTCAAAGAAATAACAGTGAAATTAATTTCCTATCAACACAGCTAACTTCTCAATAGCCACATTAAAAACAGATAGAAGGAAATAACTTAAAAATACTAAAAGAAACGAAGTTATTTTTCATAGATTTGGAATTCTTTTTTGCATTTATGTATAAGTGCAGATTGTTCGATTATAAGTAACAAAAGCACATGTGCTCTATTCTAAGCAAAAAATAAAAATAGAAAAATAATGAGTATTTATTGCAAGGATACCAGGGTATCATGAAACTCAGGAGCATGAACAGTAGGCCTCCTCTCTCTCTCTGTCTGTCTCTGTCCCTGTCTCTGTCTCTGTCTCTGTCTCTGTCTCTCTCCTTCTCTCTCTCTCTCCTTCTTCCCTCCTGGGCATGTTTATGAATAATCACAAATGCTCTGTGAGTATTGATTTTGGGTTTCCAAATAAATTTTAATAACTAGATAAATTCACAACATGGGATTCATAAATAATGAGGATTGATTACATAATTTAGTTTCAAAATTTAATTATGTCCCGTATTACATTGTATATATATTCTCTTAAATATTGTCAAAGAAAACTGTAAGTACTCATTCATAAGCTATGACAATTTTTCTTCCTCAGCTATACACTGCAAAATGTAAATCACTATGTTAACTTCTTTGGTGTTGAATGAAACAATATTCTGCATTGTGAGTTTTTTCTGCAAATAGAAGAGAATCAGCTTAATATGTGATTCTTATATCATGACTGTGAAGTTTACTTTAAATTTGTTTGGATTAATATTAACTACCTTAGTAATATACATGTGTGAGAAAAAATGACTTAAATGGAATATAGCAAATTATCTAAAACATTATCACTGCCTATTTCTATGATACATTTATTCAGCATATTTTCAGTTATGGTGATTTTCGGTTATGGTGAATTTGGAGTTTGCACTCCAAACTTTGATGAACAACATTAAAGTCTAATTTCATTTTAATTATGATGAGCAAATTTCCCCTTAATGATTTTCAAGCCCAAATATCTGCTTTAAAAAATCTCGGTGACCACCAGAAAATAATGTGTAGTGTGCTCTCATTAACTCTTAATTGTGGCTTTACAGAAAGAGTGGTGGCAGAGAGAAGAATTTTTTCATTACAAAATTTATATATCACAGTAAAGGGATAAATATAAAAAATATCTATTCATCATGGTCAGATTTCTCTCAATTTAATTTATTTGTACTTATAATTTTTCTTTGTTTTTCAATATCAATATTTTTTATTAAATTTATTGAAGTGACATTGGTTAAAAAAACTATTTAAGTTTCAAGTGTATACAATTCAATAATACATCATTTATATACTGCATTGTGTATTCATGACCCAAAATCAAATCTCCTTCTTTTACCATTTATTTGGTCCCCTTTATCCTTAGTTACCTCTCCTCCTACCCCGTTTTTCTCTGGTAACCACTAAACTGTCGTTTGTGTCTATGAGTTTTTGTTTATCTTGTTTATTTGTTGCTTTAGTTTTATATTCTACATGAGTGAAATCATATGGTTCTCAACCTTTTCTGTCTGACTTACTTCACTTAACATGATAATTTCAAGATCCATCCATGTTGTCACGAATGGCAGTATTTCATCTTTTCTAATGGTTGAGTAATATTTCACTGTATATATATATCACATCTTTTTATATGATCATGTATGGAAGGATATTTCAGTTGCTTCCATATGTTGACCACCATGACTAATGCTGCAATGAACATCAAGGTGCGTATAACTTTATGGATAAATGTTTTCAAATTTTGGGGTAAATATTCAGAAAAGGAATTACTGGGTCATCTAGTAATTCTATTCTTAATTTTTTGGGGAACTTCCTATTGTTTTCCATAGTGGCTGTACCAATTTACATTCCTACTAGCAGTGTATGAGAGTTTCTTTTTCCCAACAACCTCTCCAACACTTGTTATTACATGTCTCGTTGATCATAGCAATTCTTTCAGGTGTGAGGTGGTATCTCATTGTGGTTTTGATTTGCATTTCCCTAATAGCTAGTGAACTTGAGCTTCTTTTCATATCTGTTGGGTGTTTATATGTCTTCCTGAGATAAATGTCTATTCAGGTCCTCTGCACATTTTTGAATAGGATTGTTTGTTTTTCTGTTGTTGAGTTGTATGAGTTCTTGGAGATAATTTTTAAAATGATGTTACTGAAAGTTTATAAAGGAAAGGAAAAAGTTACCCATGAAGACATAATTACACTTATCATTTAAAAATAATATCACAAAAATATAAAGTTTCAAAAAGGGATATAAAAGAATGCAAAATGTAATATATTACCAACAAAAGAAATCTTTCTCTTCAGAATCAATAGTCAGTTACATATTTATGTTAAAGTTAGGAAAAGGAATTTCCATTAAAGTTACTAATAAAAGATATCAAAATCAGTATAACAATATTATTCAAAACTTTCTTAATTCAATGGAAAGGAAGCAAAGTTATAAACAGATAATAAAATCGTTATTTATTCATTATATGGGAAGTGGCAGTAATTTGATAATTTATTTAATATATGGTTATACAACTAAAAACAAAGGAATTTAGTGTCTAATTAGAAGATACGTGTGGAAATAAAGGTGGTTTAATATATGTGCCAGCAATAATGAGCTAAAAAATAAATGAAAGAAATTATAATAGCCGTATCAACTATATTTTGAAATACACATACTGAGAAATAGGTATTATCCGAAATGAAAAATCCATACATATTCACTAAGATAGTAAACCAGGGTCAGAAAAGTGAGAAAACATAAGTATAGTAGAAGAGAGTAAACATAGCACCCTGTGTCCTGGGTTCAAATCCCAACTCTGCCACTTATCGGCTCTGTGTTCTTAGACAAATTACTTAACCACTGTGTCCTTCAGTTTCCTCAACTCTAAATCTCAGGTATTAATAATACCTATCTCATAGGGTTTTATAAGTTTTGAATGAGTTAATACTGTGGACATAAAACGCTGCCAGAGTACAGTAACGGAATGACTGTGTCAGTTATTTATATTGTAGTTAAACCTGAAAGCCTATTCTTTTTCAGATAAAGCCCACATTTAATATCAATATTCACTATCAAACTCAAAAGAAATTATTTTGGACTTCAAAAATTTTTTTTAATTAAATAAATTAAGAAGAACTATAAATAATAATGAGAATCTGGAATAAATAGCCAGGTATGTTATCATTACAAGTTAGTAAATACCAAGTTAGATATAACAGTAGGTATTAGAAGTATTAATAGACAAATAATCCTGTAACTTTCAATAAAGATGTATTAGAATGTTAGTAATATCAAGTATTATGGATTTAAGGCTTGATACATGTCACATATTCCAACAGGTTTTTAACCAGCATTCGCCAACACAACAAGGCAAGTAATTTGCTACTATCCCATTTTACAAGTGAGGACACAGAAGAAAACAAGGGGATTACCTAGCTTGTTAATAGTTACATCCTAACAAAGGGCAAGCTTATATTTTAAGTATGAAATAGTAAACTCTAATCATATTATTTATATTGTATTATTTTTTTATTTTATTAAATACTTTTAAAGTAATACAAATAAAACTGGACACCTCATGAATCAGGCTCAACGTAGAGTTTTAGCCCAATAAACGGTAATTCAATTCATAAAGCCTTAGTGAATAATGACAGCCTTCTTATTTTTTTTTTTTTAAGAAGTCTGTAAGCTGACACATCAGAGAGCGCAATACCTTAGAGGACATCTTAAGTATCTTTTCCACTTTCCCCTCCTCAAGTTTATCTTTATCCCATCAGCCCCTTCATCACCACACCTTTCCCATTGTCTTTTTTTTTCTCCATGGCATCACTGTGCTTGCCACATTTCCCATATCTGGGAGATGCACTAGGATCCCTTTATCCAAGGGCATCTCTTGATTTAATTAGCAACCCCTCCCCTTCTGTTTACTCTATTTCAACCCCACAGTCTGGTAACTAATATCTATTTCTTTTCATCACATACTTATTTAAATTCTTTATTTTTTATATAAAAAATTGTAAACATATTTTAATGTCAGTATATAATCATCCCTCACATGATATTTTACTGGCATAAAAACCTTCCATTGTACAAATGTTTACTACCACATCTAACAAATTCTCAGTTGTTGAAAATTTTGGTTTTTCAAATTTTTCATTACTATAAACAACTGTAAAACAAACAGCCTTGCAGTTAATTATGTTAAAGTTTGACCATACGCTTAATTATTTCCTTAGGATAAATATCTAGTAATTGAATTTTCGGTTCATTGTTTATACATATTGTTAAGGCTTTTGATACACACTATCAAATTACCCGGCAGATAGATTATACACATTCAAATTCACTCCAGCAGAGACCTGAGACTGAGAGATAGCAAAAATATATCTCATTGTTATTTTAATTTGCAGTTCACAGTAAGGTATGAAATTGTTTAATAACTTTATTTTTGCCCCAAATATTGCCAGTTGTCTTCCTAGTGTTTGCTGATTAAACCAGTTGAAATTGAAACTATAACAACACAGTATGGTATACACCCATACACATAGATAGATACACACAAAACACATATAGTATTTCTTATTCATTGAATGAACACCCATCCATATTTCAAATTACTGGCTGATGACTTACAGAATCAAATAGATAAATGTGTAACTCCTAAATGTTTTCCACAGAGCAGTGTTTTTGCACATGTGTTTCTAAGCCCATAAGTAGTTTGTGTAATAAATTTAGGAGATCAAGATCAACATTTTCTCAGCCACCATAGAATGCAACAGAACAAAGTATCTCTGTGTGTGTGTATGTTTCCTTAGTAGCATGTGTGTTGCTGCAGGTTTAGGGTACTGAGGTAAAGGGTACGAGGCTTGGGCAGTTGGAAGAAAATGTGGAGAGCTATAGGCAACTGTGACATAGCTCTTTATTACACAGCCAGCCTTGCAGGGCGGTAGTGTCTTTATACACAGGCTAAAAAATAGTGGCACACTGCCAGAAAATAGAAGCCCACACATGCATACTTGGCACATGGCTACGTAAGGGGAGAAGTGCTGAGTCACTTCTACCCAGAACCTGCTGAGGGTGTTGAGAGGGAGCTTGACTACAGCCATCTCTCTCTCTCCGCACACTCCACCCCTTTGGGGTTCCTGTAGTACACCTAAGTAGGCTTGGCAAATGATTGTTGAAGGAGGACAGAGCTCTTCATCCATATGCCACAACAACAATACAAGGAACCACAACATGCCACTAGGAGGCAGGCTCTGCCTCCCAGGAAAGCTAAAACCCAGCGCCAGGTGGACATTTGGCTTACCCACCACTCCTGCAGAGGATCCCCAGTGAGCCGTTGGAATTCCTGTATTTCTTGGGAGAGACCTGCCAATGTGAGAGTTGTGCCGGTGGTCCAGGATGTAAATACAACATTTAGTGTGGAGAACAGCACAAATGCCCCCTTGGGCAGCAGTTAAGATGTCCAAAGCTATACAATTTTTCTATATTACTTTTCTAATTTGATCTACTTCATCAGTTATCAGACTAAGAGCTTTATGCATATAATTCAAAGCTCGAGCAGTATGTTCTGCCAAAGCTGTCATTTGGGTTTCAACTACCACATCACCTGCCACAGGCAGAAAGATAGCTAAGGGATAATACCACCATGGGGTCTATTCAGTGAGGACACGTTCAAAATAGTGGGGCACAGTGGGAGCTCCTGCCACACAGTTACTGGCAAATATGGGTGTCCCCGAGTACAGAGGCGTGTCCAATTTGAAGGAATGTCGGGCCATCCACGAGTCCCACACACCCATAGGCTTCCTGGAGGCAAAATGTAGTTGGATGGGCACCAGCATACTTTTGTCATCTCCACCAGTGTGTGGTGGATGAGACAGTAGTTATGTTTTGGCATACGGGACGTGGCACCCACCCTAGCAATCGGTACCTGTGTTTCTTCCAACACAATGGGGAACATCCCCAGTCACCTCCACCCCTTCGCTAGTCATCCATGACCATGCCTTCATGTACCAAGTACCCCAGTAAAGGTTTGTCCAGCTCATGCCGAGTGCTTTGCGTGTTCACTCGAGTATGGTTGACTATCCAGTTGGCACAGGCGGGACACCCACGTCACAGTCTCAGGATTGACGGTTACTCATAGGCACTGTTTCAACAGCCCGTTGTACTGCTCAGTCATGCCCACTGCCTGGGGATTATACAGAGTGTGCCATTTCCATTGAATGTCCATTTGTTTGGCCCATGTTACCTGATAAATGAGTCCCTTGGTCACTTTTCACCACTAATGGCTTACCATAAAAGGCACATAAGCGTTTGAGAGCTTGAATAGTATGTTTTTGGTCTGTGGCTGCACAGGGCTATGCAATCAATAACCCAGTAGACTGTCATAAGGGCATAATATGCCCCTATGAAATATGAGCTTTTGGAAGAGGTCCTACGTAATCTATCTGCCACATGATCAATGTGACCCTTCCCCTTGTTTCTTGAGTGTGCTTCCATTTCATATGTGAGGATGTGGCATATCTCGGCTGCACCCCGGACACTTGGCACAGGCCTCTGTGACATCTTCCCACTTCAGGAGAAGGTTCCATTGTTGTTTCACTGTCCACATAGTTTCGGCACCTGCGTGCCGCAATCATCTATGGAACCAGTGTGCCACATCAGTGGCAGGAGTCTTTTCTAGCCATTGCACACATGAGCAATTCCGCCTCATCATTTCCTGGAGTCACCAAAGGGACATGACTGGTAACATAATAAACAGTTATGTCCTTTTCTTGTCCTGTCTCCCAAAGGTCTTGCCACATGGCTTATCCTCATAAGGGCCTGTGGCCCGCTAGCCAGTTTTGCCATTTCCACATAGGCATCCACAATGTTAGGCCTTTGAACACTGCCCAGCTTTCAGTATAAAGTCAGTGGGTCATCTTCATGGGCTATAACCATCCACACAGCTTGCAGTTTAGCCCATCGACTGTTCTGGCCCATACCTGTATCATACCAAATATGATCAGTAGTTGGTCGCACCCCTATAAATACCCACTTGGCTCCCTGTCCCCTACTGGATCTATCTGTGTGCCACACATCAGTGAGTATGGGTGGCTGTGTAACATTGGATATGGGAGTCTTCCCTTCTTTGTAGGGGAACACTTCTAAATATGTAGCAACTGCAGCATCCAATATATTGTCAGTAGTAAACTCAAGTGGGCCTAAAATCATTTGTAACTCTATGGCCAGAGGGCTATCAGCTTTGTTACCCTGTTGTTCCAGATAGGCACCCCATTTCTTCAGGGTAGGGGTTTGGGCCGCCCCTGTTTGGGGGGTCTGTATCATGTGTATAACCAACCTGGTATAGGGTAAGTGGTGTGCACCTGCACTTAGGCCACGCCAGTCACTGCCTCAGTGGCCTGCAAGGCTGTATATACAGCACTAATTCCTTCTCTATTAGGGAGTACCAGCTCTCTGCGCCTTTCCATATTGGGATCAAAAACGCACTGGAGTCCTAATTTGTTCCAAACGTTACCATAGGCCCCAACCGCATCCTGCTGTTACATGTGCATCCGATTCAAAGAGTTTACCTGGATTTGTTACCTATAGGGCTTGGGCTTGTTGCATCGCTCACTTGGTAGTGGTAAACACCTTCTCTACTGTTTCATCCCAGTCCCAAGTAGCTCTCTTCTTGATCAGGCCATATAACGACCATGCTGGCTATGCTAGGTGGGGCACAAACACTCTCCAGTACCCCAAAAGGCCCACATAACTCTGTAATTCTTTAACTATAGTGTGTTTTGGGTATGCTTATATCTTATCAATTATAGCATCAGGGATAACGTTCGTCTTACCCGACCATACAACACCCAAGAATTTGACAGATAAGCCAGGTCCCTGAACCTTAGTTGCATTTACCACCCAGCCACATGTTTTCAGATGCTGCAACAGTGCCAGCGGCACTTGTTTTAGTCTGTAAGGGAAGCAGAGGTAAACATGATATCATCAATATAATGAAAAAATTCCACCATGGTGGGTCGGGTCCAGGTTGTCAAATCTTGGGCTACCAACCCATGGCAAACGGGTGGTCTATGTAAGTAGCTTTGGAATAATACCACAAAAGTCCATTGTCTTCCTTTCTATGTGAAAGCAAATTGGTCTTGACTTTCGGGAACTAAATCTATGGAGAAAAAAGTGTAAGCCAAATCCAAGACACGGCGATATGTTTCCAGCTTCTAGTCAGTTGATCCATTTGATCATGGATGGATGGTACTGCTACATGCAGTGGGGAAGTCATTTTATTCAATTCCCAACAGTCCACAGTCATCCTCCATGAGCCATCAGTCTTCACTGGCCACACAGGGGCCTTATACGAATTATGGGTGGAGCCCATCATCTGAACTTTCTCCAGTTCCTGAACCATAGCCCTGATTCCATCATGTCCACTAGGCAAGCGATATTGCTTTACATTGACAATACGCCTTGGTCCTGGCACTTTCTGTGGTGGGTGATGAGTATGTTCCCACACTACAGTCTTCACCACCCAGACTCGGAGATGGAATTCACCAGCAGAGGTCTGCAGATTGAGCCCCTACACATCCACTCCTAGGATATATTCTGGCACTGAGAAACATACACTTTATATGGACTTGGGGGCAAACATCCTATTCCAAGAGACAAAGTCACAGCTTTGGTCTTAATAGTCTTACCCCTATAGATGTCTATATAAGCGGCTGCTCCCAGGAATTTGTCTGGATTTCCATAGATATGAGTGCAGTACGCCCTGGTATCCACTAGTGCTAGGACTCTTTACATGTTGTATGGGTACCAGTGGATTGCTAATTCCACATGCAACCTCCGGTCCCTTCCTGTCCCCTCCAAACGGGTACCTCAGCCTTCCCCCTAATCATATAGGGTTAACAGAAAGTCCTGGGGTTTTAAGAAGTTCTTCAAGGCCACCAGCCTAGCTCTTTTGGTGAGACGTTTCTGTCCACATCTGCATTGCTATTCAGATTTTAACTGCCATCACAATTCTCATAACCCCGCATTAGGCTGTCAGTCTATCTTGTCTTGATCAACTCCTGCAGCTAGTAAATCAGTCCATATGTAGACCCTACATAGGGCCTTTCTTTTTCTTCTCAGCTTTCAGGGATCTGGATGTTACCTCACGGACACTTCTCACCCCTGCCTAATGGTGTCTCCTGTCTACATACCTCAGAGAAGCCATTGCTGTAGTCACTTCATGTAACGTCTCTCCACATAAGGAGCCAGGGTAGCAACCAATGAGCTAAAAGCAGTAGAGGAGACAGTTCCTAACACTAGGTTCCACATGCCAATTATAGACCGTTCATCATCCGGTCCCCACGTATTCAAATTAAACATAGCTTGTCTCATGTCCAGTTCACAAATGATCTGCACTAATTTGGTATACATTTGCCATTTACTCACATGGTTTGAGAGTTCTCTGGTGTCATTCCAAACTGTCCACACAGCGACAGTAAATCATTCCATCAGGGTACGTATGGTTCCTCTGACCTTGAGCCATGCGGCAACTGTTCTATAGATGCTGCCATAATGAGGGCTGTACAATTATTGATGCCAATTCCTACATCTCCTTAGGGGAACATGAAATACTGTCGGCCCCCTTGTCCCAAAGGCACAGCAACCAGGCCAGCAATGGTTCACCAGGTCACTGCAGACATTGTTTCCCTAAATCCCGTAATTCTGCAGGTATATATGGGATGGATATACGTGGTGAATTCTGTCATCACGGGGCCGCCAGCTTTCACCCCACCCAGACCCAAAGGTTGTTCATGTTTTACCTTTTGGTGTATTATGTGCCGTACTTGTGGGTGGACTTCTTCCAGTATGTCTTCCCCTACCTTAGAGGGTAACTCTAAGGGTGGACTTCTTTAGAACTCAGCTTCCAGTTGTTGCGCCCTTGCATCCAAGGCATCTGCCTTTTGCTGAAGCTTCTGTACCTGCATAGCCTCTTCTAGAATTTCATCATATTCTGCTTCAAAGCCATTAAGAGCACCAGCCCATTAAGCAGGCTGCAGCCAGGATGCAGAGCGCTTTCTCAATACTTATCAGGGACCCATCAACTGCCTCCCAAGGCTCAGGTGGAGTCCAAGTCATCAATACCACTTCCATGGGTTACCACATGCTCTGTGGAGGCCTCCAGTGGGGCAGATGGCTCCCTTACTTGGGAATCCTGTTCATGATGTTAAGTATATTGCTGCAGGCTTGAGGTACTGAAGTAAGGGGTACGAGGCTCAGGCAGTTGGAAGAAAAAGCAGGGAGTAATAGACAACTGTGACATAGCTCTTTATTCCAGCAAGGGCACAGCCAGCCTAGCAGGGTGATGGCATCTTTATATACAAAGTTTAAACAATAGTGGCACACTGCCAGAAAATAGAAGCCCACACATGTATACCGGGCACATGGTTACGTAAGGGGAAAAGTGCTGAGTCACTTCTATCTGGAAGCTGATGAGGGTGTCAGGAGGGAGCCTGACTATAGCCATCTTTCTCTCTCAGCACAGTGTGTAAAATATGTTTCTTTCTGTGAGCTGTGGTCAAAAAAGTTTTAAAGTCATCGATATAAACATTCTGTGGAATTAAACATGCTAATACATGCAGTGTCCTTTGTGTAACACTCTACTTAATCACTGAGTACATATTTTGTAAGCACTATAATCGTTACACTCATGCATTTGCATATAAATCATAATCAGGAAAATGTATAAATTTTTAAATGAAAATACACCTTCTGATATATATATAACAAAACTGTCAAAGACTTCAGCACTGTCTACTTCTAGAAATAGGTGATCCCACCTGAACTTAAGACTTTACCACACATTCTGAAAAAGTTTGTTTTTATTGACTGAGTCTTGATTTACACTAGGTAAATAGGCTCATGTAGTCCACGATGCATAACTGTTCATGGGCATAAATTAAAGCTGGCAAGTCTCTTTTGTACCATTGGTCCTCCAGATGCAGACACAAGTATTCACGAGTCAAAGTAGCAGAATTCTCCTCTATGAATTCCAGGACTTTTATCTAGATCCTAATAGGAAATTCTTAGCTTAAAGAGGGATAAAAGAGTAGGTGCTGAGCATTTTCTTCAAGACATTTGAATATATACATATAATCTCATTCTATATTCTAAAGAAAATTATCCTTAGATCTCAATTTATTGTCCTTATAAGTACTGTTCTTTAAAATCTCTAAATCAATCTTAATTGATTTTGATAGAGCAATTATTGTGTGTTTTGCCCTTGAAAAAGATATGTCTTCATGCTGATGTTCCTAATTCAGACTTAAATGAGACCATTCATTTTTTCGTGATTTATGTTAGTATTCTTTCTTTGCCTAGGAATAAGCTTAAATACATTAATTCTACATATGTAATTTAAGCGTTTGCCACATGATAAATGGATTTTAAAAGTTATCCTCATTAACCAAGGGCCATGGCATGATCAAAGCCAGAATAGTGGTGATGGGCACATTGAAAACCACTGGGAAAATGTCTCCATATTCCAGTTCAAATCATCTTATTTAAAAAAAAAAAAAAGTACTGCTTTATGTACCAGTTATCCTCAGGAGGTATCTGAATATAGCTTAGAAAGCCCTGCATGATCAGACCACTATTTACATCTCTATCTCCAATTCTGGCACTTTGCTCCCCTCAATTCATGTTCAAGTTAAAATCTTTAATTCAAGTTTCAAATTTTTGTTGTTGTTGTTTATCCTGCCTCTGGACCTTAACCTCTACTTTCCTCTATGTTCAGGTCTACGTTTTCATAGAGATGAGATATGTACCACAGGTGATATAAGAAAAGATTTTCAACTGATGCTCAGACAAGGCTTTGTATGTCATTGTATTACAACTTAAAATAAAAGTTATTTATCTTCTAACTAGATATATCAATGGGAAAATCTCACTTCCATACTAATTGAATTTATTTGTTTGTTTACTCAACATTAAAATTGCTAATATCCTCCTTTTAATGGAAAAAGAAAAGGTCCAAGGCTCAGACTTTATGCAGAAGGCAGTAATTAGTTAAGATTTATTTATATGCTTTGTGTTATATTTATTTTCAGAGATATCTTTTGCTTATAATACATCATTTTGATTTTCTTCTTATGGATGTGTTTTTTAAAACAATTTTATTTAAATTTTAAAAACAAATTGACCAAAAGTAAGTGTTACATAAATAATATTACTGGATATTTGTGAATACAGCAAAAATCATGAGCTTAGTAAGCATGTAAGTAAAGTTTTAGAAATCTTGACCTAGAATATTCTTTCTTATACTCTTCCTGTATCTCCAGTTCTTATTGAAACTCTACTTTTGTCTGAAAAACATTTTAGCACTCTAAAACATGGTTCAATAACCTCTTTTGGGGGGGATTCTCTATTTCCCTCTACATATTTATCAAACGATTTATTTCCTTTAAAATATTTATTAGTTTAATTTTAATAAATATATAAATAAAAATTATATACTTGCCTTTATCTTCTGTATCAAATTCCATGAAGGTAAATGTCATTTAAAAATATATCATGTGATAAATATTTGTTGAATCAATAAATGTAGAATTTGATTGAACAAACACTCGGACAGTTAAAAGGGTAAAATTATTATAACTAGTTCTCTAAAATGTGGTCTGAAATTATTGCTCTTTTGGTTTTTTCAAGACTTGGTTCTTCCTTTAAACAAAATTAACCTATGATCAAATATGAGATGTAGAGGTGTAACTCTAGACCCACTAGACAATGGACATAAAAAGAACAGGCTAATATCAGACGTCGTTCACTAACTAGAATGGGATTTCCAGTGGTCTATTAGCCTGAGAGTCTACAAACTCAAGATTTGGTTGAGCTAAATCACTAGAAAGTATGTCATATTATACATGTGGTTGGGACTGAGACAGAAAAATAACCACTCTGTTGATAATTTGTCTCAGAGTCTTTGCACTTGTTGATGGTATCTTGTTGACACTCCAAGCGTGTTAGACATTCATGAAAAGGAGACTTATCGAGGGTAGGTGTGACCAGAACCTCATAAACCAGGGCTATGAATAGAAATGAGTGGCAGAGATTTAAGAAATCTTTAACTTGTAAGGGAGTGTGATGCATGTTGAGGGAGTCAGTCTTGCAATTGCATTCAGAGAATATCTATTACTGGAAAGATGACAACTTATCGGTTAGTCAGTAATTGAGAATTTGATTAGGTAATCAATAATTTACTACCTTAACTGTCCATAAAATATTTCATTGCAAGATCTTAAGTGAATTTTGAAATTACTCATGTTAATTAAATTTCTTTCTTAGGCAGTGCCTATGAAATCATAATATTCCTTTATTACAGAAAACAAAGAGCTATTTAAAGAGAAAGGCTACTGCACAGAGGAAAAAAAAAATGTTACATATCATGTGCTTAATTTATGGACATTGCACCATGTATATCAAATTGTTATTATATTTTGCAGCATAACATATTTCTTAATGAAGGAACAGATTACTCCTACAAATATGTGTTTTTAAAATTCTCTTTGAAGTTCAAAAAAGATGTAAGGTATTGTTTTAAAAAGCTTAATTTGTCACCCATGGAAACCACTATATTGTTCTAATACATTAAATTTATATTTCATAAGGCATTCTTGGATATATTGTCTAATTATAAATATTAAAATATTACTTATTTCAAAAATAAAAATAAAAATGAAGAAAACATGGAAATGATATACAATCTGTATGATTTTAGAGATAGGTAGGGATAGTTATAATCATTCATTCAACAAATATTTATTTGATCGATATATGTGTCATGCACTGTACTGTATGGGTGCTGCCTCCATGGAAGTTTTATTTTTTATGGTGGAGATCAATATTTTTTGGACTCATTTTGGAAGATATGGAATCTCAGGAGCTCAATGTGATAGACTGCTAGGTATGTCTGTTTTCTGTATACACCTGGACTGCATTTTTCATTCTCCCTTGCAGTTAGATGTGACCAAGATCCTGAGATCTGAATAGTGGAGTGTTAAGTAGTAGTGATTATGCCTTGCCCGTGAAAACTTCCCATCTGTGTCCCTTCATGTTTTTTCTCCTCTACCAAGTGGCAAATGATGATAAGTTCTGAGAGATGAAGGATACGGGATCCCATAGTCATTGAAAGTGAAGAGCATCATGCAAACAAGAATCCTGCCTTTGTTATATGAAAAATAAATAAATAAATAACTGATATGTTTTCAACAGTATACATTTTGGGGCTGTTAGAGCAATTTAGCCTACCCTAACTACTATAGTCCCACGGACTCAGATATAAACTGCATGGTTTTGACCCTCAGTTCTTCTACTCTGCCATCTGCCACTTTGGACGGTTGTGATAGTCTAATTTACTTCATCAGAAAATAAGGCTAGTAATTATAATTATAACCACCACATATGGTTGTGGAAATAAGAAAGGGGTTTATGTATGCACAGGGATTACACTAGCCCCTGGTAAACAAATAAGTTTGGCTACTTTTATTATTGTTCTTCAGAGAGTCTTTAAGAATCTAAAGAAAGCTAAAGAAAGCTAAAGTGGATTAATGAAGTTACAAAATAGTATGTAAAAGCTGCCACAATCTTGGGCAGGTTGGGTGGAAAAGATGGGACATAAATGATCAGTGTAGATCAAGAACATACCTTCTGGTGAGGAAGTTGACGATCTTACCAACCTCTTCACGAGGCACTGTAAATTCTCTATTCACTGAAGGTCCTTATATTTCAAAGATTGTCTAATATAGTTATATCCACGGGGAATAAACTGACAACAGTACCTGGAGAAACACAAGTTTTCTGAAAGGAGGAATACAAATAATAACTGAGAAAAAAGAAATTGAAGAAGAAGGAATAGGAGATAGAGAAGTATGAGGAGGAGAAGAACATAGAAAAAGGAGGAGGAGGAGGAGGAGGAGGAGGAGGAGAAAAAGGAAGGAGCTCAAGGGGAAGAAGAAAAAATAGCCTCAGCAGCAGTGACGTCATGAAGAGAAGCCATATGAAACCTAGAATCTCTAAGGGAAAGGAGAGAATTCAAGAGGCACAGAAATCTAGAAGGCACAGCATCAACAACCATCCTGTTTCATTCCTTACTCTATCAGGAAGAAGAACTGTAGATACATTTGAAGGTAAGACCAACATGCCTTTATTATTATATGCATTTTAGCTAGTCAGAGAATTGTAAATCATGGATATGTCTATGAAGGTATCCACTCTTGCCATGGCAGGTATAATTATAAGGAAGGGGAACATTTAACAACCTTCTTGAGACAAATGATGGATTGCCTTTTAATAATTACATAGATTTATTTAACACTTATTTCCTCAAAAATAACCTTAGGTCCATAAAATATAAATATTCTTACTGTGCTCTTATATATTAATTTTTATAAAAAGAAGCAAAGCACTTAAGGAAATTTTCTGTTAACCACTTTGACAGCATTTATCCTGGTTCTGGGAAATCAAATAAAATTTTTATATTTCTCATTCTAATTTGACTAAAACTATTCTAAGTATTTCTAATGAATATCTTCCTGACTATTCAAATCTTATGATAGGTTTTCCTTTTAAGAACTGGAATTCTTGCAGAACCATGTTAGAGAAGATGAGAACAGGAGGTAGTGGGAAGTTTAAAGAAGCCCTGGTCTGGGAAAGAGAAGCCTTGTGTTTAGTGTTTAATTCTGCACTAACATGGTTGGTTAAGGTTATTGCCCCACGCATTGGCTTTGAAATGCTGATTTTCAAAGAGAGGGGCAGTAGGTGTGTTACTTTTCATCCAATAGCATTTAATTTCCTCTTAAAGTACTGCTCCTTTTTCATCTAGTGGGGATCTCAATTACATGAAGTGAACATTTAACCAGAACAGAAGAAATTAGAATCAGCCTTTGGGTGTTGGCTGAAACCATCAGGAAGAAGGTCTTCCTTGTCTTCTGAGACACAGAGCAATAATGATTACATGAGCTAAGAGATGCTTCTGGGCATTTTTGCCTGAAAACGAGATCACCACAGAGAAAAGCAGAGTCGAAAGATGAATAGAGTAAAGTCATGTTTCCATGAAACAATCTGACCTCCTAGAGCCAGCTGTCCTTGTATCTAATTCAACTATGGACCTTTTGATTACATCAATGGTTCTCACAGTGTGGCACCTAGAGCAGAAGCAGCAGCAGCAACAGCAGCACCTGGAAACTTGTTAGAAATGAAAATTTCTAGGCCCTAACAAAAAACCTATCAAATTACTCTCTGGAGTTTGGGACCAGCAATCTGTAGTTGAACAAGCCCTCCAGGGGATTCTGATGTCTGCTGAAGTTTGAGTACCCATAGGTTACATAAATTGCTGTTGCTGTGCTTCATTTGCTTATTTAATATATATATATTAAAGAGAGAGAGAGAGAGATATTACATAATAATAGTGATTGTGTGTGTGTGTGTGTGTGTGTGTATGTACTGAAAGTGACAGTGGGTAGGGGTAGAGAATAAATACACATAGCATTTGAAATGTTCTCTATTCAGAATTGTATTTCATATTTACTTAAGAAGTTTTAGATATGTTTAATATAAAATACAGTACTCATTTAACAGAGGTAGGTACTGATGGATATAACATGACCCTATCTGTATTTGGAAAAAAACATTCTGGCTTAAACAGATTGAGAAACAACAGAGACAAGAATAGACCAGAGAAGTGTCTCCAGCTGCTAACCAAATGAATAAATAATCAAATGAATGAATGAGTGAATAAATAAGAAGAGTGCCACCTGCTTTTCGTTAGACTTTTTTGGGAGGTGGTGTGGGGATTTTGAGTTTAATTTTTTTCAATCCTATAAACCCCACACTCTCTCTCTATTGAACATGATCAGGGTGATGTCTTGGAAAATACTTTGATTCAGTAGTTCTTGAAAGACCAAGATTAAGCTCAGGCTGAAAAAGCAAGAAGCAACCATGAGAGTAGTCAAAAAGATCTCTCGGAACTGAAAGACAGGCAGAGGGGGCTGGAAATCCTGTCCAGGAAGAAAACTGTGTTCTAACTCTTAAGTACCTTAGGGAGAGTGGAAGGCGACATAACATAATGGCATACCAGTTAAAGAACAGGGCCACAGGAGTCAAACAGGGGCCAATTACAAAGTGAATTTGACATGTGTTCTCTCCAGACACAGCACTGATGGGATAATCTTATCTCAGATTACCAGCCAATCCTTGGGTCTTTTGTTTGACCTTGTAAGCTTTCTGCTTTAATATCATCTATCTCTTCCTTGGTGTAGTGATTCTGCTTTGGAAAATACAAACAGAATTGGGGAGAAAACATAAAGATAAAAAAGCCCTTTAAAAATCATCTGGTTCTTCTTCATGACCTTACATTTAGCAATGGTTTCATAAATGCAATACCAAAAGCACAAATAACAAAAGAAAAAATAGGTTAATTTAACTTTATCAAAATGAAAATATTTGTTGCATTAAAGAATTCTATGAAGAAAACAAAAAGATAACCCACAGAATGGGAAAAAAAATATGCAAATCACATATCTGATAAGGTTCTAGTATTCAGAATATAAAGAACTCTAACAACTCAACAACAAAAAGACAAATAACTCAAGAGGGAAAAAATGGGCAAAGGACTTTCATGGATATTTCTCTGAAGAATATATGTGAATGGGCAAGAAGTACATGAAAAGATGGTAATATCATTAGTCGCTAGAATAATGCAAATCAAAATCATGATAAGATACCACTTCAAACCCACTAGGATGGTTATAATAATAATTTTAAAAATGTTTAAAAACAAGTGGAGTAATGAGAAGCCTCGTAAATTTCTAGTGGAAATGTAAAATGGCACAGCTGCTATAGAAAACAGTTTAGCAGTTCCTTAAAAAGTTAAACATAGAGTTGTCAGATGACACAACAATTCCACTCTTGGATATTTACTCTTAACAATTGAAAATGCCTTTTCAAACCAAACCTTGTGCACTAATGTTCATAGCAGGACTGTTAACTATAGCCAAAAGGTAGAAACAATCCAAATTTCTGTCAAATGATGAATGAATAAACAAAATGTCAGATATCTACATACTGAAATTATGTGGCCAGAAAAAAGAATGAAGTATTCATACATGCTATAACATAAATGAACCTTGAAAACACTATAATAAGTGAAAGAAACCAGAACAAAAGACCACATCTTGTATGATTCTACTTATATAAAATAACCAGATTAGACAAATACATAGACACAGAAATCAAGTTAGTGGTTGCCAGGAGTTACAGAGAGGCAGTCATGGAGAATGATTGTTTAATGGGTATAGGGTTTGTTTTTTAGGTGATTAAAATATTCTGAACTAGATAGTGGTAATATTTGCATTCACATTGTGAATATATAAAATGTCTCCGAATTGTGTACTTCGAATGATAAATTTGGTCATGTGCATTTTACCACACACGTATATACACACATACATAAGATCTTTGTTGTTGGAAACAGATCTTTTTACTTATACACAGTGTAAATAGAATAATTTCCTGACACCTCAAAAAATGAGATTATACAATGAGAGCCAGATGTCACCTGAACATGAAGCAGAATTTGCACCAGAGAAGAGGAATTCCAAAATTTAAGAACTCAGTGTTTACTAATCTGTTGGCATACCTACCATTCATCCTCCTGAGATAAAAAGAAAACCATATCTTTACTCCGAAATGTAAACCACCTCTCTTGGAGAGGAAAGAAAGGTCTCTACCTCAAAACGTAAGCAATTATCTCAGGAGAGATTTAAAAAAAAAGACATCACTAGACTTTATTACCATTAGAATGGGAGAAAAATAGCTCTGGAGGAAAAGAGACAAGTGTCTCTGAGTTTATTCCCCTTAGAATCTGAGCAAATGACTGTTGGGGAGAAGAGATATTCTCTATCTTTATGTCCTGTCAATTTTCATTATTCAGAAGGCTTGGACCATGTAGGAACACAGAATAAATTAAATGAAAACAGGACTGTCTTTCAAGATTGGTCTAAACAAACAAAAACTATCTAATCTAAAGTATCATTTTGTTTTTTTTTTTTTTCTCACTATGCATTGCCCTTTTCAGGTTGAATAGTTCCAGGGAATTCATTACCTTAGGGGACAACTTACTATATCTGAAACATGTTTGTCTTTTGGACAGGTATGCATTGGGTTTTGATTATAGATGTCATAAAAAGAACAGGATTTATTATATACAGAATATAGATTCATAGTAGTGTTTACTATACAGACAAATACTCTTTAATAATGTCTAGTGTTTAATACATAGACAAATTATATTTAGTAGCTTATGGGAATACTTACTATAATATGACATTAAATTAAATCATAATACTATGAAAAGTTTTATATTGTCTTGTTTTATTAATAATCTCATTTTTTCTACAAACTTTTGTTTTCATGCTCAGAGGGTAACACAAATTCTTATATAATTTTCCTTTAAAATCTTACCAATATATTTGACTTTGAAAAATCTGACCCAATATATAAATGTCATCAGAGTTTTGCATTAATTAATGTATTTTTAATTATAAAGAATGTAGCGAGGCACTATACCAGAAAAAAAAAGAAAGATTTAATAAACAGACCACTTGAGTCAGAACTTTTCATGATTTAGTCACTAGTCTCTAACAATCCACTAAAATGGAGGTAGTGCTTACCCAAACACTTATATGAAGATTACAGTACAAATGTTTAGAATTAATAATTAAGATTATATATTGGGAATTATTTACAGTGCTTGATTCTATGATATTTTCCTCACCCGAGTGAGAAAAATAGAAACTATTATAAGCTCCGTTAGCCATAAGCTTGGACACCAAATACTTTGACATGAGATCATAGTTTGAATAATGGTGCTTTGCATGTTCAAACACCATTTGTTGCATTCCAATGTTAGATTTTAACATGGAAAAATAAAAGAGCTCTTTTCAGCATGCAAAACAACAAAATACCATTAATTTACTCCCGAATCTTGTCCCATATGCTCTTCTTTTTTAAGTAAGTGAATAACCTTATTAATATGATGGAAAAGAGACAGAAATTGTCAAAGATGAGGCAAAGCTTGCACATGCAAACCAATTAGAATAATTTAGTCTAGATACAAAGAGGTGAGAAGGGCCTTGATTGAAGTGTGCAGAATCCTGATGTATATAATAAGAACTACTCACACTCTCCACTCTCTGGCCTATAATCATAGACTAATGAAGTCTTAGCAATCTGTGATAGCAAAGTGCTCCTAGGTCACTTATTAGCTCTTTTCATAACATTAGCCTTTCACTACTTTATGGGCATGAGACATGGTAGTAAATATTTCAGTGATCTTCAAAATAAGAATGGATAGGTATAGTGAAAGAGAGAGTGGATCTGTCTTCAGTGGAGGATATATTATAAGCCCAGTGACTTGGACTGAAGACTACACAACTATTTAGAGATCGAACTGTACTATTTTGGTAAATGAGGTACAACCCTCCTTGAGAGAGATTAGTAGGTGTATTTGTTTATGATTTCAGCTAAGCGGGAGAAAAGATATACCCGTAAATCCCACCTTCTTCATATGTGGTGACATGCCAAAATTCCTAAGGAAGGTATGTATGCAAATTGGGATTTCAGGACCCATAGGTAATTGCCAAGGCTCTAGAATTAATATGTATACATACATGGTAGTAGTTTTCATATTCCACACTCACAGTTGTTTCAGAAGTTAGCCCATGTACACTCTTTTAAAAGTATCACAGTGGAAGCAGCATGGAAGCTTGATGCAATGCTGAAGTAGTATAAACATTGATTAAAGTAGAAGATCATGAGTCAGACAGCCTCGATTCAATTTCTTTACTTCTGTTTCCTCATCTGTGAAATAATGATGCATAACTCAAAAGTTAAGAGTTGTGAGGCTCAAGGGGATATTGCACATTAAGCACTGATCACACGATACCCCTTACCCTTATCTACCTCCCTACATCTCCCCTTTTTTCTTTGGAAACCACTAAACTGTTGTCTGTGTCTATGAGTTTTTGTTTGTTTGTCTTGTTCATTTGTTGCTTTCAGTTTTATATCCCACATATGAATGAAAGAAAGCTTTTAAAAGAAACTTTCTTATACCTTTGACTATGAGGGCACCACCATTAGGCTCTAATATTACACCATATGCTTTTCTTAAAGATTTGATCAATATTCATAATTATGTAATTTTATGATTACTTATGTTTTGATCTCTCATCTACTAGACTATATCATCCATAAGGAACTAAGGTTACATTGGTTACATTGCCTTAATTATTGTTTTTCTAGCATTTAGTACATTTCTTCGTGTACATAGGTGCCCAGTAAATATTTATTGCATGAGTGAAAAAATTGCTAATTGTAAATAAACAGGCTTTTAAAGAAAGAAAACAAGAAGAACTTCACCTGAGCTGCTGGAAAACTAATTTTTTAAAATTATTAATGAGAGGAAAGAGACAAAGTGTAAGAGATAAGTCAAGCCTTAGAGAGACAGGTAGTCCTCATGGGCAGTGTTCTTTATATTCAACCTAAATGTTACTGGAACTTCTGTCAAGATGGTGTACTACATTGATTCTGAGCTGGCCTCCTTTTATGATCACATGAAAATTAGCACTAAACTACAGAATAACCATTATTGGGAGTTACCTGAGGTCTGGATGAACAGAAGTCCTACAACTGGGGAACATATATAAGAGGCCATCTCAAGACTGATAGAAGGGGCAGAGATGCAAAACAGGCTGGTCCCATAACCATGTGTGGAGGTTGAGAATTGGGAGGGTTACCTTGGCTGCAGAGGTCCCCCCAGAGGAATGAATGATTCCAGTCTCAACTGAGGACACACCTGGAACACCCAGCTCAGGTGACCAGGGAAGACTGAGCCCCATAGAAAACTTACTATATAAGGCCATTCTACTAAGACTGGGAGACTTAGGAGCCTTACCTAATACATAGAAACAAACATGGGAGGGGCAGCCAAAATGGGGACACAAAGAAACATGTTCAAAATGAAAGAAGAGAACAAAATTCCAAAGAGAACTAAAAATGAGGACGAGCAATCTACCACATGTAGAATTCGAAACACTGGTTATAAGGATGCTCAATGAACTTAGGAGAAGAGTAGATCAACTCAGTGAGAACTTTAACAAAGAGATAGAAATAAAAAATGGAGATAGAAAACATAAAAAAGAACAAGTCAGAAATAAAGAATACAATAACTGAAATGAAGACTGCATTAGACAGATTCGACAGTAGATTAGATGAAGCAGAGGATCAAATCAGCAATTTAGAAGATAAGGTAGTAGAAAACATCTAATCAGGACAAGAAGAAAAAAGAATCCAAAACAATGAGAATGGTTTAAGGGGCTGCTGGGAAAACATCAAGTGTACCAACATGTGCATCATGGGGGTACTCCAGGGAAAAAAAGAGAATTGAAAACATATTTGAAGAAATAATGATAGAAAACTTCCCTAATCTGACAAAGAAAATAGACAGAAGTGCAGAGAGTCCTAAACAAGATGAACTCAAAGAGGCCCAAACTCACACATTATAATTAAAATGATAAATGTTAAAGACAAAGAGAGAATCTTAAAAGCAGCAAGAGAAAAGCAATTAGTTACCTACAAGAGAGCTCCCATAAGACTGCTGATTTCTCAACAGAAACTTTGTAGGCCAGAAGGGATTGGCATGAAATGTATGAAAAGTAATGAAAAGTAAGGACCTACAATCAAGATTACTCTACCCAGCAAAGTTATCATTTAGAATTGAAAAACAGATAAAATCTTCCCAGACAAGAAAAAGCTAAAAGAGTTCATCAACACTAAACTTGTATTACAAAAAAAATATTAGAGGGACTTCTTTAAGAAGAAGAAAAGAAAAGATCAAAATATAAATAATAAAATGGCAATAACTACCTATCTACCAACAATTGCTTCAAATAAAAAAGAATTAAATGTGCCAGTCAAAAGATAGGGTGGCTGAATGGATAAGAACACAAGACTCTTTCATATACTGCCTATAGGAGACTCACTTCAGATCTAAAGATACACACAGACTGAAAGTGGAGGAAGAGAAAAAGATATTTTATGAAAATGGAAATTTAAAAAAAGCTGGGGTAACAATACTTAAACAAAATAGACTTTAAAAACAAAAGCCATATCAAGAGACAAAGAAAGACCCAGTAACCCCATTATTGGGTATTTATGGGAAGAAATCTAAAATACTACCTTGAAGGGACATTTGCATTCATATGTTCATTGCAGCATTATTTATAATAGCCAAGATATAGAGGCATCTGTGTGTCCATCAATGGATAAATGGATAAAGAAGAGGTGGTACACATATACAATGGAATATTACTCAGCTATAAATATAAACAAATAAATAAATATAAGAATGAAATCTTGGCATGTGTAACAACATGAATGGACAGAGGATGTTGTCCTGAGTGGAGTAAGTCAGACGGAGGAAGATAAATGCCATATGATTTCACTTACATGTGGAATCTAAGGAATAAAATAAACAAACAAAAACAGAAACAAGCTAATAGATACAGAGAACAAACTTATGGTTGCCAGTTAGGAGAGGGGTTGAAGATTGTAGGTGAAAAAAGGCAAGGAGTTAAGAAATACAAATTGGTAGTTACAAAATTGTCAGTGAGGTTTAAAATATAGCATAAGGAATATAGTCAATAATACTGTAATAATTATGTATGGTGTCAGGTAAGTCCTAGACTCATGAGGGTGATCACTTTATATGTTATAGGAATGTCTAATCACTATGTTGTTACGCAAAAGCAATATAATATTATATGCCAACTATAATTAAACATTTTTAAAATATTGAAAAAATAAATATTACTGAAAAAAGATAACATTGAGTCCAACTTGTTATTTTATAAATACTGATCCCCTGAAGAAAAGGTTATAGACAGCTTCTATATCACTGGATATAATTAACTTATTGTTTCCGTGTGAAACTGTCTGAAGGGGAAGAAGTTAATGCCTATAATCTGTTTACTCCCTTTACCAGAGGGAGACTCCTAAGGGAAGTAAAAGAAAGGCCGGTAATGCTGTCTAATATCCTTGGCAGCACAATAATAGGACCTGTGAGCAAATAGAATAATATTTGTTAGGAAAGGAGTTCTTATATAATGGATAAGAATATTTGTTTTTAAGAATTGTTTGCTAACAGAGAAAAGGATGAAAAGAAGAAAAGGATGAAGAAGAAGAGAAAGAAGAAAAAAAGAAGCATCGATTATAGTTTTGAGAAGAACACCTCCCTGGAAAATATCACCAAAGCCAGGATATAAAATGGAGATGATTCATTGACTAAATTTTTTCTACTCCTAAATTTGACTTAGAGACCTTATCTATTCTGAGCCAGAGTGTGCATCCAGTGCAGGGAAAAAGAAAAAAAAAAAGACCCGAGGAGTTGCTTTGATTTCCTAGACCTCAGTCTGCTTTTGGGTTCTTGATTTTCTGTATTCCTGAAATTACTAATAATGTTTTATGTGGGGTAAGATTTCTCACTCATATGAGTCTAATTTGACAATCAGATGCTTTTCGTTACCTCATCATTTATGACCCTCTTCTATAAAAGCACATTCCAGCTAGAGACGTTCATATGAAATATTGACATGGGCCAAGGAGGCATTTTAAAATCTCTTTGGGTAAGAATTCCAAAAATTTTGCTTTCCTGAAAAAAAATGAGATACATTATTTGCAAAAAATCTTTGCCCTTTGCCTTTCTCTCTTCAAGGAACGTAGATATGATGCTGTAGAAGCAGATGCTGGTTTTTTTTTCCATAAAGATAAAAAATAATAAAGTCCAAGTGTTTAAAATAAATATAATCTTGATATATAGAAGCTACTAGAATAATGTCATCAGCCACAGAGCTCTGGACTTATTAGTTAAGACAAGCAAATCTCTATTTAAGCTACTATAGCCCTTTTCAGCTGCTTGCCACCAGCAGAAAAACATTTCTAAATTATAGAGTACCTTTTAAAATGACTGGAATCTTCTCAGTTAATGTTTTGGAAGGTCAAATAAATTTTAAAGTGTTATAGATACAAACTCTCAATAAACTCATGTGAATATTCAGATACTGTCAGTATAATCCAAATGTCTGTAATAAAAGAAATATCCACAAATGAAACAGTGGTTTCCTTAAGTATTAGTTGAAAATATATTTATCCACACAAACTCTTATACATTAAATCTATACTATATATCTCCTATTCGATATATTTATTGAGTTTTTGAGCTTGTCAGGAAAGCTCAGGAAATGAAAAAGCTCTCAAAAAGAACTATTACTAACTCTAGATCTTCTATTAATCATACTTCATTGGATGAAGTCATATTTCTAATTTAAAATTTACATTTTGTTCCACAACTGCTTGAAAATCTTGGAGTTCATCAGCTGACTGTTTCTTTTTTTTCCCCTTATTACCCACTTCATTTCATTACGTGAGTTTGGAAGCAGAAAAATTAAATTCTGATTCACTGGTGATATGACACATATTTTTTTTTTTACTTCTCGTGCCATCATTTACTTAAATTCAAAATGTTAAGAAGCATTCCCACCTCACTTGTTTCAGAGATTAAAAAAGACTATCCATTTACAGAATATCTTTTTCCCTTTTGGACTGGTAGAGGTACATGTAAAGTTGGAGGCAAAACTTATGAATTTTGAACTGTCAGTGTTTAAATTCTCCATTGTTCAATCAAATGAAAAAAGAGGAAAGGCCAAAGAATCAAAGAAGCCTAGGCTGAACTCTGTTAATTTGAAAGTAACTGAATCAAAAGAGAAACATAAATGACATCCCCAAATGACTTCATGATTATCTTCTTAGAGATTCAAATGTCACAATTGTCTTTTGTAATAGGCAGCATTTATGTGGAAATAAGTGTGGCTCAAGAAGCCAGAACAATATTGCTTTCTGCCTGAATATATTGACCTCTGTGTGGGGAGCTCCACTGCACATGGGCATTGAAACTGCAGATGAGAGCACAGTTATATAACCACAGAAGTGGCCTCTGGGGCTCCTACCTGGAGGTCATGATCAAACAAAGGATTTACTCATGCACATTCAGAAACTCACTCTCCCCACATAAGGGAAGAGAATGTAATGAGCAAAGTGTAAAGGGACTGCATTAAAAAAAAGAACTGAAAATAAGTTTTCTTGATTTTTGAATACCTAGATTTATGGAAAGTTCAAGTAAGAAGAAATATTAGAAGTTATAAATTCAAAAGACTTTATTTTAGAAATGAAAAATAAAGAGTCCAATGAGGGGAAGTAGTAACATAAATCACAGCAGGTAATGGTCAGCAGGAGAACTTAGATCTCATAACCTCCTGCTTTGTACTGGTTTCACTTTCTTGCTTACTATTATGTCACAATATCTTCCCTTCTGAGGTGAATGTTAAAACCTTGGATAATGCTGTAGGCAAGAATAGACCATATATATTTCTGGAGCAAATAAATAATATTACAAATAATATTATCTGTATGAGATGAATGATAGTATCTAAATGATAGAGTAGAGGACTTGAATTTTCTTAGTATTATAAATAAAATATCTGGTCTTTCAGTGGTTAGCCCCTGGAAAGGTTTAATTCCACTAAGCTGATGCTCTACTGTCACTCTCACTTTGTGTGTTCTCATGGTTTAGAGTTAGCTTTGATTTTCTGAATCTATTCGGGCTTATTTGCAGGGACATCAGTTTGCTTGATTGATCTGGTGCTAAACCTTATCCAACCTTTTTCACTCTTCACTCAACATTGCTGGACCTGTGGATAACCTCAGGGATAAATCTCTAGAACCACCTAGAAATTAGTTGTCCCACTTAAATTACTATGAACCCACTATAAATGAAACATATTCACAAAAATACATGAAGATTACAACTCACTCAGATCAATCTCAAATTTATCAAAATATGTTAAACATTGTAGTTTGATCTATTTTGGTCCCACAACTTGGATCTTCATTTGAGCATTTCTCACCAGTCCCTACCTTAATGTCACTGAAGCCTTACTATGGTCCATGCCCTGTAGGGTGCCAAGTAGTGATGATGCTGTACGGAATTCTGCGCTATCATAATAGCTTTATAATTCTTCCAAACACAGCTAATTTATGCCACGGGATGGGAATAATTCCAACTACAGGAATTATCTTAAGCAACTTTCTATCTTGGTCACAGCACTCTATCCCATTTCATCTGTACTTAGGACTTCTAATTATATAATGAGCTGTATTTCAATGATTGTTATTTTCCTACATTTACTACTTTCTTAATAAGTTTCTTTCTTAATAAGAGGGTTTTGATTTATTAAAGGCAGCATGTGCCCAACTAAAAAATTACGTTTCCTAGCCCCCATTGCAGGTAGGTATATCTTTGTCCTAAATTCTGACCACTGAGAGATAAGAGGATATGAGGTGGTTCTGACCTTAGAGGTTTCATAAGTGGGAGGAGGAACCTAGATGGGTTGCTATTGTTCTTGGAAGATGATGGACATGCATGATATATACATAAACACATACATACACCAATAGACTTCCAGAAAACCAATGCAGAGGACTTAGGGAACAATTAAAAAAGGAGAGTTTATATCAAAAGAGCAGAGCACAGGGCCACACTTTGGGCTATTTTGGACAGAGTCTACACAGCCTCCTAACAAGCTATGATAGTGGATGACCAGTGCCTGGGAATGTTTCCCAATCTTTTTCTGAGGGCATTTTTTAATATGGTAATTCAAGGCTTTGCCCATTCCCCATCATTGTATGTTGAGTGTGTTAGGCAGAGGTAATTTAACTCTTAACTTATGTTGAGTGTGTTAGGCAGAGGTAATTTAACTCTCACTGGATCCAAAGAAATCCTATCAGGAACTAATGCATGAAGAAGACTGCACAGATACTAAGGAGATGAAATGTCGAGGTTGTCCATTTATGGAAATAAAATTTTCTCAAAGGCACAGACTGTGGCAAAGATTGTGTTAGTTTACATTATACATTATTTCTTGTTACATTGTTAGTAGAACTCTGATCCCGGATGACTACAAATGCGTCCTGCCATCACTGGGTGGCTCAACATTAGATATATGTAGAAAAAAAGAAGCCATTTTAGCTTTCTTTTCTGTCACTAGCAACTGCAATTATTTTCTAACTGGTATTAACCCTGGATTCAGTGTTCTTTTATTCTGGAGGAAGTCCCATATTCAACCATCATCATAAGTATATGAATTTAATATTCATATACTTAATGCATCATAAGTATATGAATTTAATATTCATATACTTAATGATTATAATTCCTTGCACAGTTTTCTAAGTTGTAACATTCAGATATACTTTTTTTCCTACCTTGATGAACATTACCACAGATAGACTAATTACTCTATTAAGTTATTAAAAAGATGTGGCTTTGTATTCTTTTAAAATAAAGGATGAAATAATAGGTAGATATGATTGGGTAAAAGCATTAGAGATTCAAATTTTCATTTCATCCTGTAAAGAGCAAAGAACTTATCAATCCACTGGTGTAAAACAACTATGGGTGTTAGTGTATTTTTTTTTTTTTTTAGTTTTGTTTTAAACCCAGGTAAAACCTCCTTTATATACAGAAGATAGCAAATTAATAAAAGGAATGAGTATTCATGATTGGGTACATGCCATGTACTAATTGCTTTTGTTGCATTAACACATCTTTATGAGTTAAGCGTTCTTTTCCTTACTATATTATGATGCTGAGATTGCAAGATCAAATAACTTCTAAATTTTTACACATCTCATAATGTTGAAACCAGAATGAGATAGCAGTTTGTTTAATTTAAATATTATGTTCTTTCCACTACTTCAGATTTATTACACAGGGGAGATTGTGACATATTGCTAGATTAATGTTATACGGCACTTTTTAGAGGGGTCTAACCCCAGGGACTAGACCTGTACCCTGAGGTGGGGCAGGAAGCAGGAGAACAGCTTTTGCTGTAGTGAAGAAGATTATTTTATCAGGCAGAGCCAAAGATGTGGAAGATTCTACTAGAGAAAATCTGGTGTGGCAGGCAAAGTTCTCAAATGGCCACCATGATCCCCACCCTCTTATATTATACCCTGGATAATCCTTTCCCCTTGACTTTGGGCAGAACCTGTTTCTTTCTTCCAACTAACAGAATATGGCAAAGATGATTGGATGCCATTATCTTGGCTAGGTTACATTTCATAGCAAAGGTGAGGGGATGTCACTCCTATGATTATATTAAGTTATATAAGACTCTGTCTTCACAGACTAGAGCAAGAGACTTTACTTCTTTAAAAAACAGATGCTGTGATCTAAGCTGCCTATGGAGAGAGTCATGTGGTAAGGAACTGTAGATGGCTTCCAAGATCTGAGACTCTTAGCACTATAGCCACAAAGAAATGAATTCTACTTACAACCTGTATGAGCTTAAAACCAGATAATATCCCCAGTCAAGTTTCCAGATGAATACACAGTCCAGCCTACAGCTTGATTACAGCATTATAAAATCTTGAGCAGAGCATCTAGCTAAGTCATACCCAGACTCCAGACCTAAGGAAACTGTGAGATAATAAATATGAATTGTTTGAAGCCACAAAGTTTGTGGTGACTTGTTACACAGCAAGAGAAAACTAACATAACTGGGGAAGTAGTTGGCATCAAGGAGGGTCAGTTCACTTTTCCAGGGTAATATGATCAGAAGGACTAGAGTGTTAGCCAGTGTATAAATAAGCAACTCAAGAACAATGCAGGACTTGAGTTACCTGCACAAAGGAACAATATATGGGTATAGATTAAGAGTCAAGCAGGCCCAAAATTAGCCGAACATTTGTTCATTCTGTAAACCAGAATTGATTTTAGATTGTAATAAACAAATAACAGCATTTCTTTCAGCAAAAAAGAGCTGCCATCTGGCAGACACACATTCAGGTAACAACCTAAATCGTGTTCTACCAACACAAAGAGGAGGCTATCTTTTATAATAAAAGTCCCTGCCAGGTTCTCAATTAGGTCTGTTTTATGTAAATTAGGTATCCAAATTGTGCAGCTCTGATTGAATGGGTCAGGTCTCAGTCTGTTGGTAGACAAATGAAACCAAGGCTTCCTTACAGCATTGATGGACTCAGAAGGTATAAACAAGCAGGGCATAGTGTGGGGAGCTGAGAGTGCAGTCTGAGGTACTTCCTGGTGTACAAAGTACATAAGGAGCTCCCATCAGCAAATGGCCACTAAGTTCTTATTATTCATAAAATTCAGGCCCTTGAGTGACTATGGGGAGTCCATCTTAGCTGATAAGTTCATTCTCAAGGTTCACATCAAAAGAATCTTTCTTGTTGGGGTCCACAATTCATTCAGAAATATTTACTAATGACAAAACTGATAAGAAAGCAAGTGAACTAGAAGTGATATCTAAAGAAATTACCCAGAATAAGGCAGAGAAAGAAAAGAAGATGGAAAATATTGAAGATAGGTGTAAAGATACTTCTCACTCCACACCTATGAATCAGAAAACTGGGGAAGGGGTGTGGAAATTTGTGCTTTCTCTGCAACAGATTCTGATGTACACTAGAGTTTGCAAACCATTGGTAAATTTCAAAAAAAAAAAGATAAACGCATTTTGATTATAAAAAGTGATTGATAGGTTACTGAAAAAATTGTCTTCATTTAATTTAATTTTTTGCAAGAATATTTAAAAAAGAAAAGAATGCATGCTCATTAACTATAACATAGAAACACTGTAAACACATCTAAAACTTTAAGTTACAAGTTTTGTATTAATGTTTATGTTCCTCCACACTTCATAGGTCGAAGCCCTAATGTAATGGTATTCGGAGGTGGACCTTTGGGAGGAAATTAGATCATGAGAGTAGAGGACCCATGATGAGACTTGTGTTCTTATAAGAAAGTGGAAAAGAGCTAGTAGTCTTTTTTCTCTCTAAGGAAAAGATGGCTATCTGTATATCAGGAAGAGGGTCTTCACAAAGAATCCTGCCATGCCGGCTCCTGATCTTGGACTTCCAGCCTCTAGAAATGTGAGAAATAAATGGTTATTGTTTAAATAATCCAGTCTATGGTGGTCTATTGCAGTAGTCTGAATTGACTAAGACAGAAGTACAGAGAATTGGTTTTTAAATAAATCACAAGAAAAACAAAAGGGATATTGGGAAATATTGAATTTTCCCTTTGTTTTAATGTCACATGTCCATAAATTAATTGAATCAAGCAACCATTGTTCTTTTTATCGGCATAGAGTAAGGGAAATTTCACTTTATAATAAATCTTTCTATTTTAAAATATTGCTCTCTTAGGAACTGAAATTTTTCTTTTGCAAATTTTTATTTGGCACTGTAGTTAAATAGCAGTATATTCTTTGACATGTGCCAGAATAACAATGGATTGAGAACTTCCCAAACTGCAGGCATAATTAATGAACTCAACTGATAAAATATGTAAAGTCAAAAGAGTAGATACTTTCTTCACATATGCCCATCCAACAAAATGTCAGGTTCACTTTGCTTCAATACTTGCTTAATATCAAAGATTACAAGTACATGACATCTCAAATAACTTTTAAGTGCTGCTTTTTACTTTTGCATATGTTGAATACTTTTCATATTTTAAAGATAATCAGTTTTTAAGATACATTTTAAAGTCTTTATTTAAATATGAATTCCTTTTTATATTTAAGTTCATGAGTCACACCCACATTATGTCCCTAGAAAAAATTCTGAAAGGTTGCAGAAAAGGGCCACCTCCATAATAATGTCTGTCTATGGGTCTACATGTGCTTTCCAATCCCAAACAGAAAAGCATGACTCAGCACCATCTGAGAAAATCAACATTTGATTACAAGAGATGTTCTCAATGATGATTATTATAGCCCCAGACATACCACCAGCCCACAAGGGAATCTGAGGAGGAGAAGCAGGCAGTCAGAAGGACAGAAGCTTCCTCTTACCAGGAAGCAACTCTACCTCCAAGCAAGAGGTGGGCAACTTGGTGCCACAGAAGAAAAGTTAATCGAGCCATTGTGTTCACAATTAAGAAGCACCCCCATTCAGTCATGAAAGCCTTTCAATGTCTCTAGCGCTTGGAACCAAACATAGTCTTCCTAGGCCATCGTTGGGATAGAAGGTCTGCCACAGGACAGAGTCACAGTCAGTTTGGGGCCCTCTATGAGTACTCTGTAATTTAGCTTATGTTGAAATCAATCTTCTTCACAGTCATGGTGCCTCTGCACCATGATGATAGTGCACATGAGCAAGGAATCTGTAGCTCACTGAAGGCATCAGACATGAAAATGGCTCAGAAAAGATGACTCAAAGGAGCTGCCATTCTTAGGCTCCGGTTTGTGCTCTTAAGGGCTAAGAGGGACAAGTCAAGCTCGTAGAGCTCCTTGAGACTTAGGATACTACCCCAAAGGAGGATCAGCACTTGTGGCACTAGTGTCTGGGCAAAGAGACCCTCTAGGTGGCTGAGGACACTCTAGTTCTGCCATGATTTGTTGGCCTCTTCCTGCTGTTTGCCTCAATAGTGGCCTGTGGTTTCTTCTTCACCAAGTCCTCTGTCTCAGGAGAAGGCTTTTGATTGAAGTGCTTAAGATGTTCAGATGATACCCTTTAGAAGTTTACAAGTAAACAAACAGTAGCTTTCCTGGCTCACAGGCTTGTGAAACACCACTGGCACCAAGCAGTCTCTGGAGCAGAAAGGCTCTGAAGATTTGGGAGATTCTTGGGCAGAGGTAGTCTCAGGTAGTTCTATGTTGGGGGAGAGGGGGTGTAGGTTTCCTCCGGCTCCTCATACCACTCCAAATCAGGGACTGAGGTTGGGGACAGCACATCCAGCTCTAGAGCCATCACAACCTCCTCTCTCTTTTTGGTGCCGATACATTTTAAAATCTTGAAGCTAGAAGACAGATACTGACAATAAAGTAAATCAAGTGTTGGAAAGTAAACACTAGAAATAAATTTACATCATTAAGTTCACAAAACTTTTATAGACTTTATGTAAATACCTTTTTTAATATTAATAATCAAAAGACCAGCATTTGGAACTGTTTCTGTAGTATTCAATATTTTAGCTATTAGAAACTAGTGCTCTTCTTAAATCCAGCTTCATTCTGGAAAAGAATTGTACAACTTCCTTAATCTAGACTCCTTTTGAGAAACTAAAACTCTATGACAATTTTGCTTGTACGATGTTATGGACCAAATTATATTCCTCTCCTAAATTCTAATGTTAAAGACTTACCCCTCAATATGACTGTATTAGAAAATAGGATCTTTAAGGAAGTAATAAAGTGAATTGAGGTCATAAGGATTGGGCTCTAGTCTGATGGGATTGGTATCTTTATAAGAAGAGGAAGAAACAGCATTCACTCTCTTTCTGAGAGTACTGAGAAAAGGCCATGGAAGGACATAGTGAGAAAGCACCATCTGAGGAGACACGTCTCACCAGAAACCCTGCTGGCACCTTGATCTTGGACGTACAACCCTCAGAACTGTTGTTTTTGTCGTTTCAGCCAGGAAGTCTGTGGTATTTTGTTATGGCAGCCCAAGCTGACATAATGTTTCTAGAACAATGCTTGATACATAAAAAATGCTAAAAAGATATGTGTTGAGTAAAGGAATAAATGCAGAGAATTTTTAATACTCAGTATGGCCATAGATGTCTTAAGTTTACATCTCAAGGACATAATTATTATCTGTAGAAACCTATTCACGAACATCTAATGAATGTTATTTTTTTGCTGTTTTGTAAACTGCACATTTGTTTTTTTAAGTGTGTATAAGAAAATAAGAGTATCACTCTTGCCATGAACTAGACTCTAACTTCAGAGTCACAGTGCAACACCGTTCAAAGTACCAGAACAGATAGATAGATAATTGACACTTGAGGACAAAACCCTGTGTTGCCTATAAGAACACAGGAAATATGGACAAGAAAATGATTTACTATTCATTTAATATCCTAATTTTTATACCAGAAGCAATGTCAATAATTTCCTCTCAAAGCCCATTAGGGCAGAACTAGATATTGGGGCCCACTTAATTGAAAGGAAGATAGGAAATGTGTGGGAGCATGTGGATAGCAGTTAAAATAGTAAATGTATCTGCCACATAATTAATTTTAGGTTCCAAGTTTTTAATGACTGTTTATTGAACCTATTGTGGTAGCAAATACTTCATGGTCAGGATTTGTTCAAGAAAACATTTCAGGAATTTAATACAAGAAAGTAGGTACTTACAATATATTTGTAAGGGATGATGTTGTGCAGGTCAGGAAAAACAGTGATCTCAGGGAAGCAAGAATCTGCAAGGATACCAGATCCTATAGCACTAAAGCAGGTGATTGCCTAGAAGATTTTAGAAAGTTGCTGCAGATTGCCGAAGTCCTGAGCCTAGCAATGATGTCACACGTGTAACGAGGATTCTGCCATGCTTTCTACTTTCAAATCTCTTGGCGGTAACTGTCACTGATTAAACGTAAACTAAAATTAACAGGCTATAAATTCCAGGAAATGTACTTCTAGAATTTCACCCCAGTCCTTAAAACACACACAAGAGCTTAGAAGTGAGTGAAGAAAGTTCTTGGCTGTTAAATAGAAAATAAATGTGTGCATACATACACGAATGTGTGATTGACATTATAAGTGTTTGTAGTTCTATTTAGTCTTTGGTTTCCAGGAAATTCAGAAACTTCTTCCTTTGTTTCTTACTCTCATTCTCATATTTCATGAATATTAATAAAATCTACTGTTTTTTGATGAGTAGAAGAATCTGTAGTATTTAAATTCTTTTATAACTAAAATGATATCATAATAATAGTAAATTCTTGCTTTTGTCAGTTGTTAAAATTCTCATGTGTAAAATGCAAAAGTTCAGTTTTAGGTACAATTTTATGATTAGTCTGCATTGACAATCTCCAGTATATACTAAAGAAAATTGTTCCCATATCAAGGCAAGTCCTGATGCCCGTATCTCTGAAGTAAATGTTATAAAAACATAAATGAGAAATTAAATGTCTAATAAAATATTTATGACATTTGAATAGAGTTTATATTATCCTTATTCTGAAGTTGTGTTTGATTTTGGCTGGTAATTATAGTATTTTATGAGCAAGCAGTAATAGAATGTGGCTGTGAAAATAGTAATCTTTCTGTCATTGAACTGCTACCTTTTTAGATTTGGAATTTTTTGAACAATTAATATACAATGTGATATTTTTGAGAAAAAAATGATTCCATTTATATGGTAACCAAAAATATAACATAACTAGGAATTGACTTATCAAAAATGCACAGGACCTATATGAAGATAATGTTACCATACTGCTGGTCATAAAGAAAACTTAATTGGAAAGTCTCTCTCTCTCTCTCTCTCTGTCTCTTTCTCGTTCAAGAAAAAATAACGGTATACTGAATCAAGGTTTGATTGGTGGAAAGCAACACAATAGTATTGCTAACACTGTTGAAAAGATTGGAGTTAGAAAAAATATATAATTAATTAATTTTTAATTAGACCTACCACTCAATGAAGTATATTATACTACATTGTCTAAATGAATGCATCTAAATTGTAAGATTTTGTTTTTCATGGTGATATTTCTGGTTAAAAAAAATCATAAGAGGAAGACAGTTGCTAATTTGGAGCCCACTCAGAGACAAATGAACTTAATTAACAATCAATCCTTGAAGGGGATTCAATAAAATTGCATATTCAATACAATATTTTCTCATCTATGTATCCTTTCATTCACTTATTTGTTGATTCATTCAACAAATAATTACTGCTTGTCTGCAACATCCTATTTAGTATTCCAAGCACTGTAGACATAATAAAAACAAGGCAGACATAAGATATAGTTTAAGTGTTTTATGTTCACTATCATGGGGACTAAATTTTTATAATGTATATTAAAATGTCCAACCATCTATTGATTTTCTAACTGATTCAGCTCCTATACTTGGATTTGAATATGAGGTTGAATGGGAAAGAAATATGACTCCATAAACATATTGTCCCTTTTTCAAACCATGTCAGACCACTGGTGGAATTGGAAACTGACTATTGTAAGCAAGGACACTATATGTTCACCACTTTTTGAGAGGCAAAGCCCTTGTCTCCCCCACCTCCAAGTCCCAGTAAAAAGGACCTTTTCTAACTTCCAAGAAGCACATTCTCCTATTATATCATCTATATTTTTCCATGCCTGAAATCTGCTCTGAGGGAAGGCTCTCAGGATAAAAAGTCAAGGGTTTATTTGTATCTTTTTCATGTTTTTCCCTATTATTCTTCTCAAACTTTTAAGAGTGGAATGTCTTAGTTGTCCACAATAGAAAGACACTGGATAAAATAAAATACCACGGTCACGGTCAGTGATCCCTCTTCTGGGTATCTGCCCCCCAAATTTAAAAACATTTATCCATAAATATATATTTCCCTCTATTTTCATTGCAGCATTGTCCATGATGGCCAAGATATGGAAACAACCAAAGTGCCCTTCAATAGATCATTGTATAAAGATGCAGTACATATACACAGTGGAATATTTCTCAGCTATAAAAAGATGAAATACTGCCATTTGTGACAATATGGATGGATCTTGAGATTATCATGCCAAGTGAAATAAGTCAGATAGAAAAAGTTGAGATTCATATGATTTCACTCATATGTAGGATATAAAACTAAAGCAACAAGTGAACAAGACAAAGGAAAACTTTAAGACATGGACAACAGTTTAGTGGTTACCAGAGGAAACAGGGGGAGGAGTGGAGGTGGAAAAGGGTAAAGGGGGTAAAATATATGATGACAGAAGGAGATTTGACTTTGGGTGGTGAACACACAGTGCAATATACAGATGATATATTATAGAATCACACACCTGAAACCTATATGATTTTATTAGCCAATTTTATCCCAATAAATTTAATTAAAAATACTAGGATCAGAGGAGAAACTGCTGCTGATATTTAAGAATATATTTGCCATGCATTTTAAAGATTATTTACTCTTTGCACCAAACTTATGATATAGGAATTATAATGTTAGTTTCTTAAATTAGGAAACTGAAATTGCTCCCAAGGTCTTATAGTGTATATGTGGTAGAGTTTTGACTGACAATCAGGCTTGCCTAATAACAAAGGCCTTGTTCCTTGACATTTACTCTGCTCCCTAGATTTGTGTTTCTTCAGCCTGCATATTATAAGTTCCAAATTAATTCCTCGGAGTCCGCTTCTTAAATGAACTCAATACTGATTTGTTCCCTATCAACATAAAGGGACTGGAACCACATATATAATGTATTTCTATAAGACATCTTGTGGAAGAATTTCTTCAAAAGAGAATGTAAATAAATGCTCATTAAAGTTACTAATATCCAAAACCCAGATATTATAAGTGTGGCATTATTCATGGAAATGAGTGGTTATCAACCCAGAACCAAAAAGGGTTTCTGAAAAATTTAAGACCTATATGCTTTTTCTGCAGCACATTTGTCAGATTGGATGTTTAGATTATGGCAACAAATGACAACTTGCACTATTTCAGAAGAGAGATATTAAACAATTTTTACTTTTTTTTCTCCCCTGTAACAGGGTCCCTATTGAGTTTAGGGTCCCTATTGAGCCTCATGAACACCCTCTTGCAGATACTTTTAAAGCTATTTAGAACTCATTCTTTTTCATTTTTTTATTTATTTTTAAATAATGCACTATCTAAATGTTCTCCCTTCATGCGTACACACAAAAATCTTATAAGTGTGATCTCAATTAAATACATGTCTTTTTATCCATCTCTACTCTTAGAGTTCAAGGTCTAAAATACAGAATTTTACTTAGTTTATATTCAATAAACAAATGTTTACAACACCTTTCCTGGTAAAAGACAAATATCGGTTTGAAATTTATATTGATAAATAACAACTAAAATTTATTGATTGTATGCACACACCCATACACATACACACACACTAAAGTATCCTCTAAGCTTCTAAATATCCAGGGTCATGCAAAAAAGACTACTTTTAAGCACATAGACATTGTGTTCAAGCAACAGTAGGTTCAAGACAGTATGCAAATTATGTGTGATTTGCTCACATCAAACAAGGGCAAGTGCTCAAATCTCCTTCTGTCATAGTTCTCTAAAAGTGCTGGTTTATCTTTCATCTCTGCACATCTGTATATGCTGCTTCCTGAGTCTGAAACATTATTCTCCTGCTTGAATGAAGAGTGAATTCCTAAACATCCTTTAAAACTCTGATGCAAAATCATAAACTCTGCATTCCTTGTCTCGCCTCTGCAGTTAAAGCTCACATATCATTCTCTCTTTACTTTTCTAATAGTCCTTAGAATATTGTACTTAATTGTCTGTTGTCTATCTCACTAGATGGTAAAAATTTAAGTTTTGCATTCAAATACTTTCTCTTGTTCACTTTATTTTTCTCTTTATTCACTCATTTAACACATATTCATTGACCTTGTGTTACAACACAGAAACAAAGAGCAACACTGTTCCACGATGAGTCTCAAGAAATAGACAGGAGTCTAATTGTAAAGGATCTTATAAACTCTGTCAAGGATATGGGGTGCTTTTCCTTATCTGAAGTGCAATGGAAGCCACTATGTAAGAACACAACTATGAAACCATTGTTTCAGAAAACTGTGAAACCAGTTTTCTCATACAATATGAGTTCACAGCACGAGGCTCAACATGCCTTCTGAGTCTCCTGGGTTGGAGGGTGCAAGTGTCCAACAACAATCATATCATCATCATCATCATCATCATCATCATTCATTATCTCTATCTTGGTAACAACATAAGAGGGGAAATACTTGTACAATAAAAACATTTAGGAGTTTGAAGTGACACATTTCTGATGAATAGGATGTCTGTAAAAATGAGAGAGTAATCTCTTTAATGATAGAGCAAACACAGTTGAGGGTAGGGACTCTGAGTTCAGTTTTCAGTGTATTGATTTTTCAGGTTCAGAGTGCCTTCTGAATCCCCTGTTCACCTATTCTCTGAAATTTTTGAGTTCAAATTTCATTTTCTCAAGATTAAAATGAAGAGAGATTCCAATAATCATAACTAAGGTTTCCTGAGGGTTAAATGAAAGGATGCAGATAAGGCACCCACCTCAGCATCTGGCATGCAGAGAATGCTAAATAAAAGTGAAACATCTTCTTGGCACCCTTCCCTATGCCACTGTTATCTCCTCCCTGATTTCACTTCAATGTGTGTCTTTTACTTTACTTTTTAATAGAAGGAAAGAAAGAAAACCAAGCCTTTCTCTCTCTCTCTCTCTCTCTCTCTCTCTCCTTTCCTTTCTTTTCCTTTCCTTTCCTTTCCTTTCCTTTCCTTTCCTTTTCTTTTCTTTTCTTTTTTCTGGGATGCCCCATCATTTGTATGTTTTGTTTTTTCTTTGTCTTTACACGTAAAAGTTATTTATTTTAAAATATTATATATTTTCAAAAAGAACTAAAGATACCAGAGAGAGTTCTCATATACTTTTTACTCAGTTACACTAATGTTAACATCTTCCATTTTAATGTTTGGTACATTTATTAAAACTAAGAAATTAACATGTGTACAATACTATTAGCTAAATTACAGACTTTATTTAGATGTCACCAGTATTTCCACTAATGTCCTTTTTGGTTACAAAATCTAGTCCAAGAAACTTTGTATATTAATTTTCTAGGGCTTCCATAGACTGGGTGGCTTAAACATTAGAAATTAGAAACACAGTACCATAGACTGGGTGGCTTAAACATTAGAAATTTGTTTTCTCACAGTTATGGAGGCTAGAAATCCAAGATCAAGGTGTCAGCAAAGTTGATATCTTCTGAGGCCTCTCCTCTTGGCTAGTGGATGGTCATATTCTTTTGTCTTTACGTGTTTTGTTTTGTTTTGTTTTGTTTCTTGTGTGTATCAGCATCCTAATCTATTTTTATAAGAATACTAGCCAGCCATACTGGATTGGGGCCCACCCCAACGAAGTCATTTAATTTTAATTACCTCTTTTAAGACTCTATTGCCTAATTCAGTCACATTCTAAAAGTATTGGCGGTTAGGACTTCACCATGTGAATTTTATGTGGAAACAATTTAATCTATAACACTATGTTTTATTTCATTATCATGTCTCCTAAGTCTCATCTAATCTATGAGTTTATCAGCCTTTTTTTCCTTTGAAATTTTGGAAGAGTGCTGACTAAGTGTAATATAGATCATCTTAAAATTATTTGTGTTTGATATCTTCTCATAATCAGACTGAGGCTAATTGTTTTTGGAAAGACTCTTACAGAGATGAAGTACCCTTTTCATTACATCATTAGGGGAGGGAATACATTAAATTAACATGACTTATGATGTTAACCTTGATCACTTGGTTAAAGTGGTATCTGTCAGATATCTCCACTATAAAATTAATATTTTCTTCTTTCCATAGTCTATTCATTAGAAATGAGTCCCTAAGTCCAGCCCACACTAAAAGATAGAGAATTAAGCTTCACCTCCTGGAGGGAGGAATGTCAAATAATGGATAAACTTATGTTAAAGACACCAAAATAATTCATAAGTATTATAAGAGAGGAACCTTGAAACTATGCAAATATCTTCTTTGTCCTTAAAATTTCACCTTTATTCATATTTTTTGATACTGTTCAGTCACAATCTCTTGGAAAAAAAAAAAAGAAAGAGCGAATCCAATCTCCTCTAGGGATGCAAGTCCCCAAAGATACATTGTTAACAACCGTTTGGTTTTTTTTTTTTTTTCTGAATATCACAACACTTCCATCCTACTTAATGCAAACTCTTCCTTTTGTAATTTTCAGCATTTGCCCTAGGAAGTAAGATACCACTAATTGTGTTCTGAGAATTTTGGCCAATAACACAGAGTGGAATTGGGTCTCTCTAATATAGTGATATTAAGGAGTAATATAGTAATATCTTTATTGGAGCCCTGGATGCTCTAACAGAACCTCTTTGGGGAGAGGGAAGCAGTAGCCCAGTGCAGTGGCTATAGTCCACAACCGAATCCTAAAAGGACAGACACAAAACAGGTACTGATATTCGTAGCCCAAAGCCTTATGTACACAATAATTCTCCAGGTAGTTATCACCATTATGTACTGATCTTTCAAGTTTCTTTTTTTTTTTTAACTCTTACAGCACCTGGTATTCCTAGGTGGTTTCCCATCCAAGTACTAACCATGGAAATACAACCTGACTTCTCTCCAAAATATTCTATCACTCTTAAGAATTGGTGGCCCTCATAGGGGTCCATGAATGTGAGGGACCTTGAAGTTTAAAGTTCAGTAGCTTCACAGTAGAGCTCTCTCTGACAGCGATACTTTATGAAGTAGAGCCATCAAAGCAGCAAAGGCAGAGTGAACCTAAAAACAAGATGCAATTCCAAGACTTGAACAAGGACATAATTAAATCATCGAAGCTGGATTTGTGTGATGTGAAAGTAAAGTTCAGAATGAAAGAAGTTCAGAAATGGAGTAAATACCAGAAATCATAATACCTGGGAAGGAGGCAATGGGTAACTGGGGTCAGGGAGAAAATGTTTTAAGTAGGCCATAAGGGTATGCCACAGAGGCAAGAAAAAAGGAATGAAGATACAGGTTCCTGGTATACTATACCTTCAAACCTCAAGGTGTGCCTGTGTGTAGCTCTGAAACTAACATCTTGAAACACTCTGATGACCTAATGGCTTGGAGTAAGGCAGAAGACACAGAAGTGTATAAGAGGATTCACATGACTTCTCCTTCCCAGATCTAATATACTTTTGGCATGACTCACAAATAAGAAAAAAATTCTGCCTTGGTATAAGAGAGGTTATAGATGCTTTAGTGTTCATTCTAGAAATGTGACAGAGTTCCAGAATAACTTTTATGCTCATTTATTACTACTTTGGGACACTTATTAAGGAGTAGACAAGTGCACAGAACTTGTTCTGTAAAAACTGTGTCCTAGGAAAATCTGCATTTTTATGAAGTGAGGAAACCACATTCTTCTGTTGAGAAGCAATATTTTTCCAATCTGACTCAAGAAATATCCTCTGTAATCAATACATTGATTCAAAAATAATGTTTAAAGAAAATGCTACTTAAAATAAACATTTACTACTTTAGCCTTTTAGGAAAGTAGAATAATTTATGTTGAATCTAGGTGGTTTTATTATCTTGGGAAAATACATATTCTTTTTAAGTGTAAAAAGTAAAGTTTCTAGGAAAGAATAAATTTCTCTTTATAATAATGGAGCAAAAATTTTAAATTTTGAAAGGACAGCCTATGATGGAAAAGAAGAGTTTTGTAAGAAGCAAAAGAAAAATATGAGAAAGTTTAGAGAGGGAGAGGAGAGAGAGACAAAGAAAACGACAGAGAAAGTAGGACAGTAGAATACTCACCTTGTGAAGGGAATGGGTAGTCACTTCGGAATGTTCCCATATCAGCAAATGGTTAATAATTTTTTAGAATAAGGATATCTGAGATTAGCTGCAAATTTGCATCCTACTTTGTGTTGTAATTGCTATTATTACCATCAAATTAGAAGTAGAAGTAAACTATACACAACAGTCTTGTGTTTATAAGTGTGCTGGAGGAGTGTAGCATTGGAGAAGCAGTGCTTAGAAATACAGGGTCAAAATCAAATATCAGGGAGAGAATAATAATGGAGACGTTAACTAGAGGATGAGTTTGTGCAAAAAAAGTCATTTACTTCATTCCTGCCAAAATCTAGGAGGATTTGGGAAGGGTTCTGTACTTTCCAAGATATATAATACAGAGAAGGATGGTCCCAGAAGGCTCAAGAATCTTGGGCTCTCAAAGCTGTAGAAATATGGATTTCCCATAGAATAGTTGCATAATCTTGAGCAAATCACTTTTGTAGCCTGTGGGACTCAGAATATTAACTTCTAAAATGGAACTTTAGACAAGATAAATCTAATTTTGGCTTTCTAGGAAGTCAAATTTCTGGTCTTAATTCTTGAAATGCTAGGTTCTTCCCTGTGGATGAAGAACATCTAAGAAAGTAAAGAATTGTTCTCCATCATTCTTTGGAATTCTATCCTTAAGAACCACTCAAATTCAATTCCACGGTGCCAGAAATAGAATTACACAAGAGTTTCAGGTGATAGATACAATTCTTGCTTGATTAATTTGGAGATTTTAAACATATTATGAATATTTGCATATATACTTATTTCAGACAGATGTCAGTATCTTATATTTTTAGAAAGGGCGCAGGTTTCACTCTAAGTGTTAGATACCCAAAGGGCTTCTTAATGGTCTTTATTGATTTCTAATATATCAGAGTTAATGGAGAAAATATTGATAAATAAACATAGTTTATGCTCAACAATTGAATTAAGATTATTTTATAGGAAATAATGGGACCTATAAACACAAGAATTGATGAAATACATTATGGTGGATTAATAGTATTGATAATAGCTAATATTCTTGCACTGTACACTTTTATAAGTGCCTATTAATTTTAAATTATTTAATTCTCTCATCTGGGGCATAAAGATATTATTTAGTATGTCCTGAGTCACAAGGGCTATTTGGTTTCAGAGTTTGCTCTTAGCTAGCAGACTGTAACAATTTCATATAATAGACTGCCGAAAAGGCTCTTTACACATTATGATGTAGATGTATATTCTTTGAAATACAAATGTATTCATTACAAAGCAGGTTAACATATGACTTACATACAGATGAATGTGTGTATCTGCATATCACATATAAAATATTTTATAAAATCTGTACCTATTTAATCTCCCAGTGGTGACCTCAACATTCTATTGTACATATTTTTTATAGTACATTTTTCAATATTTTAATTTTAAGAATAAATTACTGTATCTTTTCTCTGAGTAAAATTTTTTTTAAATAGCACATATTAATTTGTGTTATTTTATTTTTCAGCTCTTGCTTGGATTTTGGAATTATTTAAACTTAACTCTATATTTATTGTTTGTAATGAATTGTCTAATGCCTTTGGAGATTTTAACTTCCTAACTTTTTAGTTTTAAATTTCTTCATTGGGTAGCTTTATTAAACTTCAGGTGACCAATTGTCTCAATTTGACTGAAAACTCCAGGCCCTTGAGAGATTTCTTGGCCCTTAGTAAACTCCAGGCCCTTAGTAAACTCCAGGCCCTTGAGAGATTTCTTGGGACATGAGACTTAAGTTCTAAAACTGGAACGGTCATGAACAAAGTAAGACAGTTGATTGCTTTGGAATTGTGCATCTTTAAGTAAAATTTATTTACTTGCCTTAACAAATAATAGAGATATCTTTACTTGCATGTGAATGGAGAGATATAAAGAAGGCATCTATTGAGAAAGATAAAAGGAAAACATGAGAGACATATACAGGTA
>NW_006438113.1:3685628-3687555 GCF_000325575.1 Pteropus alecto
TATGTAAAGGCTACAGATATCTACATATGTTTGTATGTATGTATTTTTCTATAGGTATATTTATACATGTATCTTTCTGTATGTTGATATTTTTAGAAGGCAGAGAGAGGTAGAATGGTCTTAGTTCAAATTCTCACTTTGACATTTACATATAATCTTTGGCCACTAATGAATTATTTCTGAGCCTTAGTTTCCTTATATGAATCGTAGGTATAATAATGTCTTTTTTATATGATTACAGTAAATATTTGCTACAACTTGTATATATTAATTATTAATTAAATCACACCAAAAATACAAGAAATTTTTATGATATATATTAAATTATTTTTTAAAATTTCTACCAAAACCATCCCATATCATTCCTTTCCAAGGTCAAAGAGAAGTTCATCCATAGAAATTATTCGTTGTTTTTTTCCCTTTGTTTGGATTACACATGAAACCTTCCATGTATTAACTCTATGAAATAATGAGAAAGGCCCAGGTTTTGATCCTCTGAAATTACTATTGCTTCCTGATACCCATCCTTGGAAAATCATCCTATTCCCTTAAGGTTCTAAGATTTTGAGAATTCTATTCAAGTGAAAAAGGAAGCCCATAACTCAAAGGCAAAATGATGGTCTCTTAACACAGGATTTTTGCATACCGTAAACATGTATTTTGCAGATGAATTTATAATAACTTTCCCAAAAGTGATACAAGCAATTAGTTTATGAATAATTTACCCCCTACTTTAATACTGCCATAAAGTAGGTATTTAATAATATTTTAGTAGCTTTTTCTTCCCAATCCTTGCCCACAAAGAATATCCAGAACCATTTCTGTTTCCTCTGAAAACTAACAAAAAGATACTTAGGGAAGAAAAATTCCTTACTATATATCCATTAGCGTAAAAAAGTTTTTAGTTACCTTAATGGTACTGATGGCAGTAATTAATGTAGCCACTTAAAGTGATTCTTTATTTAAAAGACATCAATTCCATTTAGAATTTACTACCCATTGTATAAATTGCATATAAACAATTTTCCTGTTTGGGAATCCATCTTAGTGTAAATACTCAAAGGAGAATATTGACTTCATAATACTCAGTAACACCCAAGTAGGTGAGATGTCAGAACTGGAAACTACAAAATGAATTCTAAGTACAAAAATAGGATCTAGAAAATTTTAATACTAATCCTAACTTGCTTGAGATTCTTACGTATATTTATTTTGCCTTCCTGGTAGATAACAGTTTATTTTGCTAATTCTGCCTTTAAGTTATTTTATAAGAACCTTATCACAAAAATATGAGAAGAGGTAGGCTGGCAGAAGAAGGGGACCAGGAAAGGCAAAGCTTAGAAACTGAAAGTGTGTTTCTTTAAGATAATAGACACAGATCTGCAGCAAGAAGGACAATATGAGGGTTATCTGCCCATTTTCTCTTCTCTTTTGCATTTCATCACCATTGCCTCCTTTATAGAAAACATTTTGTACAATATAAACTTATGGTGAGCATCTGACTCCCCCAAGGACTGCCTTTTCTAGGAATTTTTAAAACCGAATCTCAAGAAAGATTATTATACCAATTAGTATACAAAGATGTAAAATATCAGAAATGGAGCTCAGTCATTTTTAACTACGCACTCTACAAAGCAGAGGAAATTTTTGGCAGAAAGAAAAGGGAGAGGCAGCATTCAAAGATTGCTTGATAGCACTAATGGTTTTCCCTGTATCCTTCCTGCTCCTTGTTCCAGTCTTCCCTGAGGCCTTTGGGTTTATGAGCCAAACCTGAATTATTAATCCTATCTAACACATGTAAATTTTTTTTGTGGCAGAGTGAGAACAAGCACCCAAGACCTCTAATTCCTCATTCCCATCAATGTGTAACCTTTGTCTCTTTCTTTTGCTTACTTTCTTCCTTCTTCTTTCCATTTTAATACTTTAA
>NW_006438113.1:3687614-3695925 GCF_000325575.1 Pteropus alecto
AGAATAAATTTATTGCAATTGCTAGGAGCTCCTTATCAATTGACAGTCACCTCTGTTCAACTTCAGTTACACACACCCTAATCTAGACATTAGAAGAACAACTTAAATTACGAAACTTTGACCTTCAACGTCCTACCCATAGACAGCAACCTCCCACCTACTCATGTGTTTTGTACTCATTTCTATTGCTTTTGATTTCTTAGTAAACTCCAGGCCCTTGAGAGGTTGATAACTTAAACCCTGGAGTCAGATGGGCCTAGAATTTAATTTTTGGTGTAAATAAAATAATTTTGAAAATAAAAATTTTCAATCTTCTAAGGCTAAAATAATTTAGCTGAACAAAGGAGTGTTATATCAACCTCTGGGGTTGAAATGAGTATTCAGCGAAGCAATGCTTAATGCTGAATACACCTGGCACATAGTAGACACTCAAATAGGTATCATCTGTGTAATTCTCATGTTTTTGTTGCTCTCTTCATTTTTCTTCAGTCTATCAAAAGCCTCCTGTTTTAATTTTCTTTTTCTAGCCAATAATGTTTGCACCATTTGTTCACATAACCCATATTCTTAACTCTTTGGGCCAGCTATTCTGTCTTAATTATGAGAGGAAACTCAAATGCTGAATAAATTTTCCAACACGCTTTCTCTCTTTTCCTTTCTCTCCCACAGAAGATTCAGACTGACAATCACTCCATGTCCAAGGTCTCCAAACTTAGCTTGGTCCTGAGAATTGCCTTTAAATTATTTTATTTGATCAACTCCTCTCATCATTTCTTTTAATTTCTATGTGAAATGTTTGCTACATTTCTTCAAGCCTCTACCAGCAAATCAAGAACTCACTAAGAACATAATTTTACCATCATATCACATTCTAGCATCTACATTCATATATGCTCTTTTTATTTTTCATCAGTCATGAAGAATGATGAGTCCATTCTCCCATTGCAGGCCACTACTTCCACTCTTCCTAGTGTCCCATCCTTTCTCATCTTTTCTAGGAACTTTCTGCATTAGCTTTCTTCTTAATACTTTTTAATCTTTAACCTTCTCTCTTCTCATAGGCTCCTATCTCTCGGCTAGTAAAAATCCTCAGGTAATTGTTATCCAGTTACATAAGCTAAATTAGTGAGGATAATTTTGAATTCAATAACATAATACCAAAATAAAAGTGATTTAACCAATACGGATTTTTAAAAAATTAAGAATGTGACACATGTGGATAAGGGTCTCACCTATAGAGAAGGAAGTTCTAAAGCATCTGATTCCTGACATCATTACAGAGCCTCTGTAACTGCCCAAACCTAGACAATGTCTGGTGGAGGTGGCAGTGGTGGTATGAGTGCCTTGCTCCTATTTCTAATATCTACATGCAATTTCTGACTGGTGTGCAAATGTAAATGGTGATCTCCCTGTGACATGGTGTTTTCTGGTAGAGGCATGGCTGTCTACCGAGCCAGTAGGTGCTCTGCAATTACCTGAAATAATCCCAAACTCAGAAAAGCATTCTTGCTGGGAACCTGTCTATACTGTAGGAAAAGAGTAAAGAAAATTAGGATATTTCAGCTTATACAAACATAGATAGTAACCATTTCAAGGCCAATAACTGCCTCCCTCACCCTGCCCCGCTGTCCAAACTCTCACCAATGAATGTAAGAACTCAACATTGAGATTAAGTTTTTACCTTTCACTTTATCAGTGGAATGGTGGCTTGTACTAGAAATTAAATTTGGTTCCTAAGGCAGAAATATTTATAAGGTAATTTTTTGTGAATATCTGAGTTCTCACCATTTCTTAAAAATGGAAATGTTATAGCCCCATTCTTATCTTTACAACATTTTAATGTTTTTTCATTGCTTTAGAACATAGTTCAGATTCCTGATGTGGCCAATATAGGTAGTATAGCTAAGGGTTCAGCATATGAGCTCTGAGTTTAGATTATGCCCTAACTATTAACATGTCTATGTCCTAACCTCTCTAAACCAGATGTTACTTGACTTCTTTAAATTTATGTTTTCTCATAAAGTGGGCATGAAAAGAATAGTAACTGCTTCATAGCATTATGAGATTACATGAGATAATCCAATTAAAGTATAGCAAATAGATAATTATTAGTGTGGTTCACAAGACATTTTCATTTCGCCTGAGAACATGATTATACTACTCTTCCTCGGCCTCTTGTAGGTAGGTGTGGCCATGTGGCTTGATTAGGCCAATAATACATGAATTGAGGTCATATGTGTTAACTTCTTGTTAGAGGCTTTAAGTAAGAGCTGTGGTGCAATTTGTCATGCCCTTTTTACCCCTTGCCAAAATGATTGACATACCCCAAATGATGGTTGCTCCATCATCCAGAGTCTCAGAGGTGGACCAGTGTAGAACAGACCCTCCAGTTGATCTAAAGCACACATGAAGAATGAGTGAGAGATATACCAATGTTGTTTTAAGCCACTAAAATTTCGGCGATGTTATTTACTTGTGTACAACCTAGCCCATGCAACTGGTTCAAAATAGTTAAAAAATATATAAGTTGTTGTCCTAGGTGTCATCATCATCACCATGAATATTATCCTCATCCTCATTCTCATCATGATTATGCCCTGTTTTTGCTGTTCCCTTCTCCATAGTTTTATTCTACTTTTTGATCTCCCTTACCTCCTCCTTCCCAGCTTCAGCCAGGACAGTGACATATTCATCTACCATTACTAAAATCAGAAGCCTAAGAGATATCCATTTTTTCTTTTATTCCCTCACCTCATAGCAATCAAACAAAAGGTCTTGTTAATTCTATCTGGAAAATGTATCTTTAATTTGTTAACCTCTCCCATGTCTTTCATCTCTAGTGTAAGTCAAGCAATCATCATCTCATGAAATAATCTTTTTAATGGTCTACACCTTTCCAACTCTTGTCTTCTTCCACCCTATTCTTCTGAAGAAAAAATAAAATAAAATCCATAAATCTGATTGTGGTATATCATTCCTTAGGCCCTTCGGTGTCTTTCACTTGCCTTAGAACTCAATCCATACTGTTTATCATAGCTGCAGATCTCTACTCTGATCTAACTCCTGCCTGTTCTTCAGGTTCATGTATCTATTTACCTACAGCCTCATTGGCCTCTTTCTCTTCCCTGAAGTGCTGAAGCTTTTATCTGTTCTAAGAACTTTTGTGTATGAAATTCCCCCTAGCTGGAATACTGTTCCCTCTACTCTTCATATAGTTGAAGCACGTGCAAGTTTAAATGTGCTATTCCAAGGGAGGCCTTTCGTAGCCATTTTCATTAGTGAATGCCCTGTCTCCTCTGCTCTGTGTCATTATGGCCTACTCATATCTTTCATGATACTTAACACCACACACACACACACACACACACACACACATTTCTCTAGTAATTTTGTTATCTTAGAAACTTACTGTAAGCAGTGAAGTTTGGGACAATATTAATCAATATCTTATCAAGTTATCAGATGAATAAATGTTGCTCACAATTTTAAAGATCATATATTCTGTGTCATTATGGCCTACTCATATCTTTCATGACACTTAACACTGCACACACACACACACACACACACACACATTTCTCTAGTAATTTTGTTATCTTAGAAACTTACTGTAAGCAGTGAAGTTTGGGACAATATTAATCAATATCTTATCAAGTTATCAGATGAATAAATGTTGCTCACAATTTTAAAGATCATATAAATTTTCAAAGCATTAATTGTTTGGAACAATAAGAGAAGAATTCTTAAATTGTGTTTTTCAATATTACATTTATTACCCATAGCACAACATATCAGCCATCTTACATGGATTATCACTACTTCAGAGTTATCCTGGCTGAGAAGTCGTCCATACATTCTTGCTCTGGAGAGTATGAAATTGAAAACACAATTTGAACTTTACATTAAAACTAACTAACTTAACCTTAAAATTTATTTCTAGCATCTGAAACAGCAAAAAAATATATAACCTCTGAAATTTAAAATTTAAAAACATTTAAAAATGGATGTATACTGGAATAGATGGATGGTCCAATTCCACTCTCAAATGTATCATAATGATTTTAGAGAACGAAAAAGTTGTTGAATCCCTCTAAGGTAATATATGATTAACATCTAGATTTTCAGAGATAGGAGGGACCTTAAAGATCATTTAGGATAAAGCATGAAAAATCCCACTGTAAATGTAAACAGTAAATGAATAATAATTTTTCTCTGTCTTTGTGAAATTGTTTTCATATACCCCAGTCCAACCAACCCAAATCTCTCACCTGTGTTACTCTATTGGTCTCTCACCAGGTTCTCTTTCATCTACTTTTATCATCCTTAAGCCATTTCATACACAGAAACCAGAGAAAATGCGAACAAATCCCTTCTCTTCTTAAAACTCTCTAATGATAATTCAGGGCTCTTAAATTAAAATAAAACTCCATACCATGTCTTATAAGATACTATATAACCTGGTCTTATTTGACCATCTCCTTGAACTCACCTGTTGCAGACATTCTGTCCTCTTTCCTCCTACTCCAGCATGCCAACCTTTCTCCCACCTCAGGGCCTCACACTTGCTATTCCTTGCACCTGGATTGTCCGTGCCCAGGTCTTTGGGTGACGCCTTTTCAATATTCAGTCTTATTTTGACACATATGAAATTTCTTTAGAGGCGGCTTTTCCAATTATCCTATTTAAAATAACTCCTTCCCCTACATTTCTATGCAGTTATTCCCTATTTTCTTAGGTTTTCGATCACAAGCTGAAATTATATTATTTAATTGCTTCATTCATTTCTTGTCTGTCTCCCTCACAGAATTCTAGCCCCATGAAAATAAGAACCTCATCTGTTTTGTTTGCCAAAGTATCTTCTGCTCTTAGAACTTGATCTCATACACAGTAGGCACACAGTAGATGCCTATGGAAGGGAGGAGAGAATGGAGGAAGAAAACACATTAACATGTTCACTTATGGGGGACATGTGTATGGAAAATAATCTCTCTCATTTCATCTGTTCAATGTCTCTACACAAGAAAAACCTGGTCACCATGGTTTTTAAAACAGAAACGAGTGGCTTACAGGATGAGGCCAGTGTTCTTTCTTACCATACAGAAAGCACCAATGTTAGCAGCACAATATTCATTCTCTCATGTCTCATGGGCTCTGGTCCTTGATGACTGACTCCTCTCCCCTCTCTGTAATCAGACTTCATTTTGTCAAAGGGCATGCTCACACTTTAGCTTTGCTTCAGGGAGCAGTAATAATTAGTGTTATTTATTGATCACAAATAGAATTCTATGAACCAGCTCATTATCGCATATGATTTAAAAGAATTTTCTGAACCACTCAAATCCATTTTTAACTGCTAGAAAATTGAAAGCCCTTCCCCTGCCAGAGGCCAACAATTTTCATGAATGATTTGATGCTGGGAAGTATCTGTCAAGTATTAAATAACAAACAAAAATATGCATCAACTTTCTGAGTTGGAATGTGACAGACAAGAAAGTTGCCATTTGCCCCTGGGTAAGGAAAATGAGAGACAAATTATTACAGCAACTTGGTGCTGTTGAGCAAATATGTCTAATCTCTGGAAAATAAGAAGCCTATGGGGAGAATAGAATAATATTGTCCTTTTTCTTGTTGCTTCCTTCACAACAAACACTCAATTGCAATGCAGGAAAGCGGAACAGAAGCCCCAGTTAATCAAACCAAAGAGGCATGCCAAAAACTAAAAGGCAAATCCCTTCAAAGAAAACATCATAGAAAAATGTACTAATTAGGATTGTAAGGATAGAAAACAAAGTCGTCACTTTTTACAGAATATTGAAATGGGTTTCATAGATTAGACTTTTGAAAATTATATTTAACATATCTTTTGAATATGAAAACATGTCCATTATAAAAATAAAACATTGAAAATTGTATGAAAATTTTAACATCTTACCACACAGAAATATTTATTGTTAATATTTTAATATTTTCTTCCAATAGCTTATACTGAGAACATTTTCTAAAGCAATCAACATCCTCTCTAAGCATAGTATTTAATAATTCAATACTATTCTATCTTACTTTTTTATCATAATTTAATTAAACATTTCTCTGTAGCTGCATTTTTGGATATCTTTCAATTGCTTTTGTTAGTTTTGTCTTGCTCATTTAATATACATATATACAGGAAAAAGGGGAAGGGCACAATACAAAAATTTATTATTTATTTTATAAAATTATAATTTAATATTATATCTTTAATTGAATGTAACACTAAGAACCATATCTAAGACTATTTCAACTTTACAGAATTTAAAAGAATTTCATCATTTTCTAAAAGGTCCTGATTTATTTAACCATTTGACTTTATTTTATTTTTTCCTGTTATAAATGAGACTAGTAAAGATTCTTATACATAAATTGTTTTGTAATTATCTGTACATAACTTCTATTATGAAGTATTCAGTCATAAAAGATACTGTCATGCACACATTATCATTCATTCTGTTTTTGGGATGTGTGTGTGTGTGTGTGTGTGTGTGTGCGCGCGCACATGCAGATAATTTTCCATTCATGTCACTTGCCCATATTTCACTAATATGTTGTCTTTACTGAGGCATCAGATTTCATCATGTTGTTTATTCATATCTTCTAGAATCTTACCTAGCACATATGAAGCAGGCAGTTAATATTTGTTGAATTAATTGATGAATTCTCTTTTTTAAGTTAGTCAATTTTCTTTTTTTTAAATTAAGTTTATTGGGGTAACATTGGTTAAAACAATTATGTAATTTTCAGGTATACATTATAATTTGACATCTGTATATTCTATTGTGTCTTTACAATCCAAAGTCCAGTTTCCTTCAGCTATTATATATTTGATTCCTTTTACCCTTGACCCTCTTCTACCTACCCCCCACCATATTTGACCCACTTTACCCCATCTACCTATCTACACTGAGTAATATTCCATTGTATATATGTGCCACAGCTTTTTTATCCAGTCATATATCATAGGACACTTCGGTTGTTTCCATGTCTTGGCCACTGGGAATAATGCTGCTATGAACATGGTGTACAAATATCTTTACGGATATGGGTTTTCAAGTCTTTGGGGTAAATAACCAGTAGAGGGATTGCTGGATCATATGGTAGATCAATTCTTAGTTTTTTTTGAGGAACCTCCATACTGTTTTCCATAGTGGCTGTACCAATTTGCAGTCCCACCAGCAGTGTATGAGGGTTCCTATTTCTCCACATTATCTCCAACATTTGTTATTACTTGTCCTGTTGACTATAGCTATTCTAAGAAGTGTGAGATGGTATCTCAACATGGTTTTGATTTGCATTTCCCTAATAGCTAGCGATGTTGAGCATCTTTTCATATATTGGTTGGCCAGTTGTATGTCCTCTAGGGAGAAGTGTCTGTTCAGGTCCTCTGCCCATTTTTTGATTGGATCATTTGTTTTTTTGTTGTTATTTAGTTGTATGAGTTCTTTGTATATTTTGGATATTAAGCCCTTATTGGAGATGTTGCTTGCAAATATATTTTTCCATTGGATGGTTGTCTCTTTACCTTGTTGACAATTTCTTCTGCCGAGCATTAGCTTTTTAGTTTGATGTAGTCACATTCATTTATTTTAGCTTTTACGTTGTTTCAGGTCTTATATTCAGGTCTTTAATCCATTTTGTGTTAACTTTGGTGTGTGGTGATAGACAACAGTCTAGATTCTTTCTTTTTCAGGTGGCCTTCCAATTTTCCCAGCACCATTTATTGAAGAGGCTTTCCATTCTCCACTGTCTGTTTTTGGCTTTTTTGTTGAAAATTATTTGCCATATAAATATGGGTTTACTACTGGACTTTCGATTCTGTTCCATGTGTCTGTTTTTCTGCCAATACCATGCCGTTTGGTTACTGTCACTTTGTAGTATAATCTGAAGTCGAGCAGAGTGATTCCTGCATCTTCATTTTTTTTTCCTCAGAAAGGCTTTGGCAATTCGGGGTCTTTTGTGCCTCCATGCAAATCTGATGATTTTTTTGTTCTATTTCTTTAAAAAATGCCGGTGGGGTTTTGATGGGGATTGCATTAAATCTGTATAATGCTTTAGGTAATAAGGTCATTTTAACTATGTTGATTCTTCCAATCCAAGAACACAGAATATCTTTCCATTTCTTTGAATCTTCTTCGATTTCTTTTAATCATTTCTTGTAGTTTTCATTATATAGGTTGTTTACATGTTTTGTTAAATTGATTCCTAGGTATTTTATTCTTTTTGTTGCAATTGCAAAAGGAATTATTTTTTCCACTTCTTTTTCTGACACTTCATTATT
>NW_006438113.1:3697461-3725139 GCF_000325575.1 Pteropus alecto
CTTCTTGGATAGTATTTTTGTCTGTTTCTCTCTTTAGTTCTGTTAGTAATTGCTTTACATATTTCAGGACTCCCTGATTGGGAGCATAAATATTATTAAGTGTTATGTCTTCTTGGTGTATGACTCCCTTTATCGTTATGAAGTGTCTCTCAGTATCTTTCTTTAACTTTTTAATTTTTTTTAATTTTTATTATTTTTTTAAATTAAGTTTATTGGGGTAACATTGGTTAATACAATCATATAATTTTCAGGTGTACATTATCATTTGACATCTGTATATTCTATTGTTTTTCATCACCAAAAGTCCAGTTATCTTTTTTATTTTGAAGTCTATTTTGTCTGATATTAGCACCACTATTCCCACTTTTCTCTGAATGCCATTTGCTTGAAATATCATCTTCCACCCTTTCATTTCGAGTCTATATTTGTCTTTGGAGCTGAGATGTATCTCCTGGAAACAGCATATGGTTTGGTGTTGATTTAGATCCATTCTGCAACTCTGTGACTTTTTATTGGTGAATTCAATCTATTGACATTTAGGGTGATTATTGAAATATGAGGTCTTCTTATAGCCATTTTATCTTTTGCTTTCTGGTACCTTGGTGTTTCCATTGCTTCTTTGTCCTTGTGTTTCTGTTTTCTTTATTTTAGTTGGCTTTTGTGGATTTTCCCTCTGGTTCTTCTTGTTTTATGTTATATACTTCAATTCTGAATCTTTGGTGTGTGGTTACCATTATGAATATGAAAAGGATAGTTATATATATGCATTCATCCATTTTCTTCTGCATGTGCCTTATCTCCATTCCCCTTTGTGAATTTGGATTTTTGAATCCTCCCCTTTTCAGTCATTGTCATCTCAATTTGTCCCTATGTATGCTGAACATTCATTACTCTCTTGCTATAGTAATTCTCTTATTATTATTTAATCTTATAATGATGTCCTGTTCTCAGTAAGGATTGCACTCCTCTGCTTCTATTTGCCTGATAGTCACTTTACTCCTAATTATGTATTTTGTGTGTGTGTGTGTCACTTTGTTTTAGGTGAGCTGAAACAATTTCAGTATTTCCTGTAATGCAGACCTCATAGTGGAGAATTCCCTCAATTTTTCTATGTCTGGAAAAGTCTTAATTTCTCCTTCATATCTAAAGGAGACCTTAGCTGGATCCATTATTCTAGGCTGGTAGTTCCTTTCGCTTAATAGTTTAAATATTTGATTCCATTTCTTTCTGGCTTGTAAGGTCCACTCTGAGAAGTCCAATGATAAGTCCCTGGCTGCCCTGAGAATTCTGTCTTTGTCGTTGATTTTTGATAACTTTAGTACAATGTGTCTTGGTGAAGGCCTTTTTCGGTTGAGATAGTTGGGTGTTGTGCTGACTTCTTGAATTCCAAGCCCCATCTCATTCCTTAGATTTGGGAAACCCTTGTCCACTATTTGTCTGAAAATGTTTCCTAGTCTCTGCTCCTTTTCCTTGCCTTCAATAATGCCCATTATTCTTATGTTTCTTCTCCTGATGGTATGAGCTAGTTCTTGTATTTCTCTTTCATTATTTTTCATTCTTGGGTTTCTCTCTTCTTCTTTCTGATTTATTTATAGATTTCTGTCTTCGATATTACTGATCCTTTCCTCCATTTGGTCGACTCTGTTTCCCAAACTTGCTATTTCATTTTTCAACTCTTGCAGTGTGTTTTTATCTCCAGAATTTATGTTCTATTCTTTTTGAGAGTTTCAATCTCCTTGCTCTGCTCATCTAGTTGTTTCTTCAATTTCTGAAATTGTTGCTATGACTCGTTTTGGAACTCACTGAGTTTTTTCAGAAGTACCATAGTGAACTCTCTGTCATTTAAGTCACATATTTCTATGTGTGTAAGCTTATTTATTGGAAATTTTTCTCTTTCTTTCTGAGATGCCTTATCACCTTGATTTTTCATGGTGTTTAATGGGCTATTTCTCCATCTGAGAATTAATGGAACTGTATTCTGCTGTTTTTCCAGAAAGATTTATTATATAAAGCCTGCTTCAAAGAAGGTGCTTTTCTTTTGGTTTTCCAGTAGATGGCATCTAAGCCTCCTGGATCCCTGCTTTATACAAAGCTTAAATAATGCCTTTTTTTATTTTCTTGTAGATATTTAATCACACTCGTTACCCTCAGTTTTAGTCCCTGTCAGTGTCAGCAATAGTCTCAGCAGTGTTAGCTCAGATTCCTCTGGTATTCCGCCATGATAGGTCTCAGATGGTATGGGGAGAGTGGCCCTCTGGGCTGGGGTTTGGGAGTTGCAGCTCAGCCTTGGTTTTGCAACCATGGCCAGTAAAAATCAACTATTGTTTCTCTGAGGTCCTGTCCTACTTCTCTGCTTTCTGCCCTGATGACTGGGCCCTGCTGCCAACTGGCTGTGGGAAGCTCACAGCTTTCTCAGGCAGGGCTATTCAGAGAAGTCACTGCATCTTCACCACTCCCCCTCCTCCTGCAGGGAACTCCAGCTGCGAGAGGTAGCTTCTTTATTTCTCCTAGTTCACCGCCCAACACCTGGGGTTCTGACCTATGGTAGCTCTTATGTGCAGATCCCACGCTCAAATGTGCTGGTGTGCAGTTCGAGTGATTTTTGTTCAGTTTTAGATGTTCAGCTTATTGTTGTTTCAAAGGGAGAGATCTGAGGACATCTTTCACTCCACTATGTTTCCCAGAATCCCAGATTAGTCAATTTTCTAATAACATTTCTTGAATAAGGTGAACCTTAACTTATCATTTAAAATTTATTTATATTCTTTTTATATAAAAAGTGTATTTCTAGTTTCTTGCTTATGTTTAATTTATCTCTATACATACACAACAGGGGTTTTTTTAATTGAATTTATTTGTGTGACATTGATTAGTAAAATTATATAGGTTTCAAGTGTATAATTCAATATTACATCATATATATATATTGCATTGTGTGTTTATAAACATAAATTGAATTTCTTCTGTCACCATATATTTCACATACTTTATCCTTATCCATCCCCCCACCCTATCTCCTTTTCTTTCTGGTAACCATTAAACTATTGTTTGCATCTGTGAGTTTTTCTTTGTCTTGTTCATTTGGATATAGAAGATGTGCTGCGTACATATATATATATATATATAGTGAAATATTACTCAGCCATAAAAAAGATGAAATGTTGCCATTTGCAACAATATAGAGGTTCTTGAGATTATCATATTAAGCAAAATATGTCAGACTGAAAAGTTGAGAACCATATAATTTTCCTGTATGTGAGATATAAAACTAAAATCAACAAATGAACAACACAGTAAGTTTTAAAATTGTAAGATTATATCTTGATTATATACTAAACTTTCCTTCATTCTCTGCATGTAGTTTTATTTTTCAAAGTGTTTTTGGCCATTCTCACCCATGTATTCTCCAAAATATTCTGAGTATGTCTTTTATTCTATCACATTTTATTTATGAATAAAATTGAGGACTCTCAAGTTAAAAATATGAAGGTTCCTCATTACAAGAAAAATTATACTCTCATTTATTTAAATCTTCATTAGTAATATTTTATTTGATAGTACTCTTAGAGTTATTTCAAGGTAATGTACATTTATGTTAATATTGCAAATTGGTTCTCATTTAGTTTATATTTTCTAACCATTTATTCTATTTTTTTTCCTAGGCTTATCACTTACAGTATCATTCTGTTGACTGGAATTTTCTTTTGAATCATTGTGATTCCAGCTTTGCTGTATTTATATCTATTTATTTTTCTTATTGCTAGATAATGCTCTCCTCTATTAGCTTAGTCAATAGTAATAATAGTAAAAGAGTGGCCTTGCTCTTTACTCTAAGAGAGATGAATCCAATGTTTAATTGCTATGTCTAATACTGACCATTAGTTTTATGTTGTTAAGGAAGTAGATTTTTTCCTCTAATTATCTAAATGTTTTATTCAGGAATAGATATTAAATCTTATGTTATTTTTTTTTCTACTTATGGAGATAAATCATGTTATTAAATACACTAATATTAAATATCTTTAAATTACTGAAATGAATTTTATACTGTCATGATGATTTCTTTTTTATTATACTAGTATGATTAATTTGCAAGTATTTCACTTAGATTTCTTCATATATATTTATAAGTGACATTGAATCATAGAAATTTTCCTAAAGACAGTTCTCACAAACAATAGTGAATACTAATGTTCTTAGATAAAAGCTTGTGTGATCCAAATATTTACAGGAAATAGATCTGGATGCCAAAAGGGAGAGATTGGTTGATTTCTTTTTCTTTTCTAATCTTTTCCACTTGCTGGCTATGTTATCTGACCCCATAGTTAGACCTAAGTCGAGAGGAAATAAAATGAGGAAGTGTGATTTCTACCCTTTGAATGAGGCAGATGAACAAATATGAGAGCTTTCCCTTGGGAAGGACTTTTTTTTGGAATTGTTGAAGACCCTCTACTTGGGGATCTATGGGAGCAGCTCACCTAACAGATCTGATGCCTCATACTGGCCATTACCTCTCCTTAGCTCTGAACCATCCCAGAGAATGCTGAGTCACATTGCTCTGCCAGACAGTCCTTCTTGCCATGAGCCTCCAGAGGATGGGGAGTGCATGCATCTTTACCTTGAGAGAAGCATATGGATCCCATTCTCCATGTCTCTATGTCTCTTCAATCTAGCAATTGGCAGGTGAACTTCAGCCATAATTTTCTTTCATTTTCCCCAGGCTAGAACCATGGAACATAGCAAATGCTCTTTGAATGTCCTCTCACAAAATTCTGACAATTCTCTGAAAGGAAATCTCTCTCTTTTCAATGCTCACATTTTTCTAGGCAGAAAGTAGATGATGGCTAATGCTGGTAGAAATGTCTTAACATTTAATGGCATATGTCTCTGAGGTGATATAAAGCTTGTTCCAGAAAGTGGAGGCACAAGGCACCTACTGTATTTTTTTTAACCTCTGGATCTCAGGCAAATTTTAGAAAGTGTCGCATTTTAATATTCTATGTACTCGTGTTTGTGCATGTGTGTGTGTTGTGCATATATTAATTATATATTACTGTATAATAGGTAATTATTATATTGATATATGATTATATTTTATACATGTGGATATATTTATACATATATGGTTCATATATGTACATATATGTATGTGTGTGTATACACGATATATATATAAATTATATTTAAAATTATCTTGAGCAGAAAACTCATTTTAAGTAGCTAAATAATTCTTGGAAGAGAAGTTCTTTTCCTCTTTATTCCTCCATAAGTATTTTTATAACTCAAATTTTCTGTTTTTCAGCCATTTCTGCACATTTTATTTTCTCTGAAAAGTCAAAAGTTTCATTGGGAATTTAATAGTAATGAGCAAAGCTGTACTTATGCTGTTAAACAATACTTTTAAATATTTTCCATTCTTGTTATTTATATGCTTTTGTTTTGCTTTCTGCATCTGATTTCTCACTTTAAAAGTATTCTTTTTCCTAAAGTTGCATCTTTCTTTTATTTTTTCAGTTATTATTTCCATTAATTTTCTTATTCCAAATATTAATTTTGTGCCTTTACATCAATTTCATTATTTTTAAAAGTGAGTTATATTATTTTCTAACTTTTTCAATTGAATTCTTAATTCAGCGCTTCTCTTTAATGCTGAATTCATCTGCGGATGTCATTGCGTTCAGCTTCAGCTGGTTTTAAACGGTTTTTATTTCCTGCTTTTTATTTTCTACGTTTTTTTTTTAACTGAAAGTTTATTTCTTCCTTGATATCTGTTACTCAGAAGAGTGGAATTATTTTTATTTGCTTTTTTAACATTTAAAAACGTTGTTTCCTCTGTTTTATTTATTTATTTGTTTGTTTGTTTGTTTTTATTTTTCGTTTTGAAACAACACACTGAGGGAAGAAGAGTAGGAAATTAGACAGTTTCTTCTGTTTTTAACTCCAATACTATTGGGGTATATTTTTATTTTGGCAATTTTCCTGTTTCCTAATTCTGTCAGATTTCAGTTCTGCTTTCATCGTTTCATTTTTCTTTTCTTCCTTCATTAAAAAAATAATAATAATAATCATTGAGTAGGGATCCCAGACCGCTGTGTAGGTGGACGCTGAGCTCGTCCTCTCACAAGAAAATATCAAAGGTACACCTATATTTAGTAAATCCTCCTAAGAGACTTTTGTGAGGGAATTGAACAGCCCCTGAGTGATCTTATAGAGAAGGAAAGGGAACTAAACAGGGAGCTCTTCGGAAACTGAGGGGAACAACCCAGGACCTGAGGAACGGGTGAGCGCCATTGTTTACTGTTTTCCTTGAACCTGGATAATGGGGAGCTCCATTCAGGTTCTCTGGACAACCTGCAGGGCATTGTAGGACATCCCTAGCCACCTCTATTGGAGATAGACCCAGCTGAAACAGGAGAGAACCATAGCTTGCATACTAGAGGCCCTTCACTGAGAGATTCATCCAGCAGTTGCAGCAGCGTGCTGCTTCCGCTCCAACTGGGTTGCGCACACAAGGGGCTCCCCCACTTGAAGAGAGCGCAGAACCAACAGAACATTGCAGTACTACCCGCAGACTGCCCTTTCCAGAGAAATTGCCAAGATAGTGGGGTGCTACTGTGTATTCACGTGGGGCTCTCCCTCCTAGACAGAGTAGGGAGCAAAAAAATGCTGCAGTGTCTACAGGTAGGCCTGCGGGACCCAGAGAAAGTGTGGACCCAGAGAAAGTGCGGAGATAGTGGGGGCACTGCTGCTCGCCCAGTCGGTGGAAAAGGCACAGTGGGAGGGACTTTGCAGTGCCCACAGGACAGGCTGCTCCGTGTGGAGTGAGTGTGATGCTGCTGTACATGCACCATTAGGGAGCTTCCGCCTCTCCCGGAGAGTTTTAAATTTCCAAAGTTTGGCTGTGTACGCACAAAATGCTGCCCCACCTGGAGAAGCGGCTGAGCTGGGCAGGCCCTCAGAGCAGCCCTTCTCAGACTTTACTCTGACTGCAGACAATTGAAGAAACAGGACATACAGGCAGGGCTGACCTTTTGGGAGTGAGGGGTTGCTGCTGTTCCCACACCAGTGTAGAAGCACCTACCCCCACCTGGAGAGAGTTCAGAACTAAGAAATACAGCTGTGAGTGCCCAAGCAAGGCAGCCCCAACGGGAAAAGGGGCGGAGCTAGAAGGGCTTTGAGATTCAGGCAGGCAGACCCTGCTCTTCGGATAATTTAAACAACAGTGCAGATACGTAGGGCTGCCTGTGGAGTGAGAGGAACATGGCTGAACACACAAGGAGTTGTACTCCCCTGAAAAGGAACAGAACTAGCCAAATGCTTAGATGTGCGCACGTAGGCCGGTCCGCACGTAGGCCGATTCCAATGGAAGAGGGGGCATAGCCAGTGGGGTCTTGAGACATGAGCTTGAAAAGCAACTCCGCCCAGACCCAGCTCTGGTCACAGACAGTTAAAGCAATAGGGTACGCCAAAAGTGCACAGAGCAGCCCCGTTTGCATCAGGCAACCCCACCAATAGAAGGTCAAGGAAGCAAGCATACACCAGGCTATCCTATCTGGATCCCACCCCTTCAAATCAGGTGGTGCATGAGACATTGCATGCGCCTGCCAAGAATACAACCGACCTGCCAAAACTATTCAAGACACAGTCTACTCAGAAACCATTCTGGCAAAACTGGGAGAGATAGCTATTCTTTCCAACTCAGGAACAAATACAGAAAGTCAAACAAAATGGGAAGACAGAAGAATACGCCCCAAATGAAAGAACAAAGAAAGACTCCAGAGGAAAAAAAAAATCCTAATGAAATGGAGATAGTAATTTGCTTGATACAAAATTCAAAGAAACAGAATTAAGGATGCTCAATAAACTTCAGAATACAATAGAGGAATTCAGAGAACGCTTCAAGAAAAAAGATAGAAAATGTAAAAAAGGACCAATCAGAGATGAAAGATACAATAGCTGAAGTAAAAAACACATTAGAAGGAATCTACAGTAGACTAGTTAATACAGAAGAATGGATTAACAACCTGGAGGACAGAATAGCGGAAATCACCCAATCACAATAGTGAAATCAAAAAAGAATTTCAAAAAATGAGGACAGTATAAAAGATCTCTGGGATAACATCAATTGCACTAACATTCACAGAAGGAGAAGAGAGAAAGAGAAAGGGATAGAAAGAATATTTGAAGAAATAATATCTGAAAACTTTCCTAATCTAGGGAAGCAAACAGATATCCAGGTTTAGGAAGCACAGAGAGTTCCAAACAAGATGAACCCAGAGATCCATACCAAGACATATTTTAATTAAAATGGCAAAGGTTAAGGATAAAGAGTGAATTTTAAAGGCAGCAACAATGAAAAAACAAGTCACATATAAAGGAAACCCCAAAAGACTATCAGCAGATTTTTCAGAAGCAAATTTACAAGCCAGAAGCAAGTGGCAGGAGATATTTATAAATTCTCAAAGAAAAAAATCTACAACCTAGAATAGTTTATCCATCAAGGTTATCATTTAGAATTGAAAGAGAGATAAAGAATTTCCCAGAGAAGCAAAAACTAAAGGAGTTTACCACTACTAAACTGGCCTTACAAGTTTTCTTTATGCAGAAAAGAAAAGGCCATAACCAAAAATAAGAAAATACAAGAAAGGAGAAAAAAAGTCTCACTGTTTAAGGCAAATATACAGTAATCACAGTGAATCAACCATTTAAAAAGTTAATAAGAAGATTAAAAGACAATAATAGCAAAATAAACTATAACTACAATAAATAATCGGAGATTCACAAAACAAAAGAATATAAAATGTGATATCAAAAACATAAAGAAGGGAAAGGAAATGAAACTGTAGTGCTTTTAGAATGCAATTGAACTTAAATGTCTATCAGCTTAAAATATATTGCCATAGATATAGATGGGCATATCTATATCTGTATGTCTATATCTATATATCTATATCTATATCTATATCTATATCTATATCTATCTATCTATCTATCTATCTATGAACTCCATGGTAACCAAAACACCCCAAGAATTACACAAAAAATGAAGAGAAATGAATCCAATCAAAACACTAAAAATCAACAAGTCAAAAGGAAAGAGATCAAGAGAAGAAATAAACACCAAATAATAACAAAAACAACCCCAAACAACTAACAAAATGGCTATAAGCACATACTTAGCAATAATTACCCTCCATGTAAATAACTAAATGCTCTAATCAAAAGACATAGGATGGTAGAATAGATTAAAAACAAAAACAAAAACATGACCTATCAATATGCTGTTGTCAGGAAACTCACTTCAGATTGAAAGACACACAGAGATTGAAAGGGATGGAGAAGGATATTCCATGCAAATCGAAATGAAAAGAAAGCTAGTGGTAGCAATATTCATATCAGACAAAATGGACTTCAAAACAATGTAAAAATAGGCAAAGAAGGACATTTTAAAATTTTAAAGGGATCAATTCAAGAAGAGGATATAATAATTGTAAATATCTGCACAATCAACATAGGAGCACTTAAGTAAATAAAGCAAATATTAATGGATATAACAGCTGAAATTAACAGTAATACTATCAGTAATACTATAATAGTTGAGGATTTTAAACTCCACTTACTTCAATGTATAGATCACCGAGACAGAAAATTAATAAGAAAATAATGGCTTTAAATGCCACATTAGACCAAATTGACTTGATAGACATTTACATGACATTTTATTCCAAACTTTCAGTTTACACATTTTTTTCAAGTGCATATGGAACATCTTTTCTAGAATAGAAACAAGCCTCAATAAATTCAAGAAGATTGAAGTTATACTAAGGATATTGTCTGAACTCAATGGCATAAAACGAGAAATCAATTACAGAGAGAAAAAAAAACTGTAAAAAACACAAATATGTAGAGATTAAGCAACATGTTTTAAACAACCAGTGGGTCAAAGAGGAAATCAAACAAGAAATCAAAAATTACCTTGAGACAAATGAAAATGAAAACACAATCCTACAAAATGCAGTCGAACCAGTTATAAAAGGAAAGTTCATAGCTATAAAAGCCTACCTCAAGAAGCAGAAATAATCCCAAATAAATAGTCAAAATTTACACATAAAGAAATGAGAAAAAGAGGAACAAGGAAAACCCAAAGAGGAGGAAGGAAATAATAAAAATCAGAGTGGTAATAAATGAAATAGAAAATAGAAAAACAATAGAAAAGATTAATAAAACTAAGGGCTGGTTCTCTGAGAGAATAAATAAAATTGACAAGCTTCTGCAAAGACTAATCAAGCAGAAAAGAGAGAGAACACAAAATCAGAAATGCAAGAAGTGAGGTTAAAACAGATACCACAGAAATACAAAGGATTATTAAAAAATACTATAAACAATTACATGCCAATAAATTTGACAATCTAGAAGAAATAGATGAATGTTTAGAAACATACAACTTTCCAAGACAAAACCAAAAAGAAACAGAGACTCTGAACAGACATTACTAGCAATGAAATTAAAGCAGTAATCAAAAAACTCCCAACAAACAATTGCCCAGGACCAGACAGCTTCAGAAGTGAATTCTATTAAACATTTAAAGAAGAATTAGTACCTAATAGTTAGTATCTTTCTCAAGTTATTTCAAAAAATTGAGTAGGAGAGAACATTTTCAAACTCATTCTACAAGGCCAGAATGATAACAAAACCAGAAAAAAAAAAACTACAGGCAAATAGGCCTGATGAACATAGGTGTCAAAATTCTCAATAAAATACTAGCAAACTAAATTTAACAGTACATTACAAAAATTATGCCCTGTGACCAAATGAGATTTATACCAGGGATACAAGAATGATTCAACATCCACAAAACAATTGCTGTGAGTCATCACATCAACAAAACCAAGAATAAAAATCATATGATTATCTCAATAGATGCAGAACAAACATTTGACAAAATTCAACACCCATTTATGATAAAAACTCTCAACAAATGGGTATAGAAGAAACTTAGCTCAATTTGATAAAGGCTATGTATGACAAGGCCGCAGCTAACATTATACTCAATGTGAGAAGCTGAAAGCATTCTCTCTAAGATCAGAAATAAGACAAGATGCCCACTCTCACCACTATTATTCAACATAGTACTGGAAGTTGTAGCCATAGCAATCAGACCAAAAACTTAAAAAATAAAAATAAAAATTATCTAAATAGGAATAAAAGAAGTAAAAGTGTCACTATTTGCAGATGACATAATACTGTATATAGAAAACCCTAAAGAATACACCAAAAAATTAAAATAAAAGAATTCAGTAAAATGACAGGATACAAAATTAATATACAGAAATCTATCATATTCCTATATACTAATAATGAACAATCAGAAGGAGAAATGAAGAAACCAAATTCTGTCACAATTACATCAAAAAGAATAAAATACTTAGGAATAAACTTAAGCAAGGAAGTGAAAGACCTATTGTCTACAAACTATTAGACCTTGAAGAAAGAAATTGAAAGGAACACAAATAAGTGGAAGGATATATTATGCTCATGGACTGGAAAAGTTAATATTGTTAAAATGACCATATTACCCAAAGGAATTTATAGATTCATTGTAATTCCTATCAAAATATCGATGTCATTCACCTCAGAACAAATAATTCACAAAAAATTTTTATGAAACTACAGAAGACTCTAAATAGCCAAAGCAATCTTGAGAAAGAAGGACAAAATTGGAGGTATCGTGCTCCCTGATCTCAAACTATACTACAAAGCTATAATAATCAAAACTGTATGGGATTGACACAAAAACAGACACACAGATCAATGGAATAGAATAGAGAGCCCAGAAATTCACTTATATGGTCAACTAATCTATGACAAAGGAGGTAAAAATATACACTGGAGTAACAACAATCTCTTTAACAAATGGTGTTGGGAAAACTGGACAGATACATGCAACAAAATGAAACTGGACAACTCTTTTACACCATACACAAAAATAAACTCAAAATAGGTTAAAGACTTAAATGTAAGACCTGAAATCATAAAACTTCTAGAAGACAACATAGGAAGTAAACTATTTGACAACAGTCTATAATATCTTTTTGGATATATCCCCTTAAGCAAGAAAAACAAAAGCTGATTTCCAAAATACATAAGAAACTCATACAACTCAGTAACAAAGAAAAAAACAATCTGATCAAAAAAAATGGACTGAGGACATGAAAACATTTCTCCAAAAAAGACGTGCAGATGGGTGACAGACATATGAAAAGATACTCAACATCACTAATCATCAGGGAAACGTACATCAACTACAATGAGATATCACTTCATGCCAATCAAAATGGCTATTATTAAAAAGTCAACAAAAATATGTGTTGGCAAAGATGTGGAAAAAAGAGAAGCCTTGTGCACTGTTGGTAGGACTGCAAACCGGTGCAGCCCTGTGGAAAACAGTATGAAGATTCCTCTAAAAACTAGAAGTATATATACCATACAACCCAGCAATCCCATTTCTGGGTATTTATCCAAAGAAACACAAAATGCTAATTCAGAAAGACACACGCATCCATATATTCATTGCAGCATTACTTTCAATAGTCAAGATGTGGAAGCAACCTAAGTATCCATCGATAGATGAATGGATTAAGAAAATGTGGTATGTATAAACAAGGAAATATTATGCAAGAAGTAAAAAAAAAAAATCTTGCCATTTGCTACAACATGGATGGATCTAGAGGGTATTATGCTAAGTGACATAAATCAGATGGAGAAAGAAAAATACCATATGGTTTCACTTATATGTGGAAGAAAGCAAAAGAGCAAAAACAGACTCATAGAAACAGAGATAAAAGAGATGGTTACCAGAAGGGAGGGAGCAGGGAGATGGGTGAGAATGGGAAGGGGAATATAGTTAATGATATTGTGATAAGTTTGCACGAATAATTACTAGAGGTAGTGGGGTGATCACACTGTAAAGTATAAAAATGTCAAATTACTATATTGTACACCTGAAACTAATATAACCAGTGTAAGACTGTATATCAGCTACACTTATAAACTTAAATTTTAGAAAGTGTCCTTGGCTTTCTTCCTCGTATAATGTATTTTCTTTTACTGACTCTCAGTCACCATCCTTAGTCTTTTTTCTCATTTCAGAGTATAAATTTTCTCATTATTTTGATATAATAGCTGATAATTTCTAAGGTGCAACATTAAAGCAAGATGTTTACCATGGCTTCACAATGCTCCTGTGGAGATATTTTATGAGCTCCTTTTCTTGACTGTGCAGAGGTTCTTCTAGGGCTTGTGTCTGTCTAAAAATGGTGTGTAGGGGTAGAGATCAAATGACTCTTCTATTGACCACATATTTGCATTCAGAATCCTTTCAGATCCCTTCAAGTGTGAGGGACCAACCATAGCAGCTTTCCCTATGACTAAGCACCCTATCCCCAAACCGCTTCTGGTTCTGAAAGCATCTGAATCTGGATCCAGGGGAGAGAGATAGAGGCACCCAAACTGAAAGATCACTTGTATTATCTTGGTGTCATGTTGTATGTTGAATTCCATAAAGGACATTAAAGGCCAAATAAAATTATAAATATATATGCATAAAATTTCTATTTATTTATTTATTTATTTCAGTGATGTGGCACTTTGACATGAATGGACAAGAAATGCAGCTACACACCAGCTCTTACTTTTTTGAAGCAGCTGACTGAAAAATGGCCATTTTGTACCCATTCTTCACTTGATGGAAACAGTAAGTATAGCCAAAGCCATGGGTATGGTTCTTCTTTCTTCCTTCTGGCACTACTGCCTATCGTATTTGAGATAAGAAATAATAACTTTGCTATCTGATCACTGCATTTTGTATGTGAAAATTTCAAATATCCCACAACATTGAGTGCACAGAGTCCCATTCATTAGCTCTATGCTCTGCCCTCATTTCTAGCATTTGTTATGTCTAATCTATGAATGTGGTGAACTAGGGTCAGATCATATCTATCTTGGATATTTAAACTATGATCATCAGAAATTCCTCAAGAAAGATGATAGAGATTAAAAAATAAAGGGTAAGTCGACATGAACTCTGTGTTGAAGACCAGCCCTTTACAATTTGTTTTCTGTGAAATCTTGCGCAAGTTTCTTAACTTCTTTGTGCCTTGATTTTCTCACCTTTAAAGTGAGGAGCATACTCTTCTTTACTTCATAGAGTTATTATGAAGATTAAATATGTTAATATGTGTAAAATACCTAGTGCCAGGCATGTTCTCATTTTTTTTTTTAAATAATGGTTTGCTTTTACGTTAACACTGCTCCTCCCAGGTTCCAAAGCTGATGGCAATCTTGAAATCCTCATTTCCTTTATTTTTTAACACTCAGCTTTTCAGCATGGATTGGGAGGTGTGAATTTAGTCAGCTGTACAGAGGTTTCTGTAGGGTTTATGTCTTTTTATCCAACTGCCTATGTTATCAAAATATTATAATTTCAGTGATCAAAATTCATCAAGGAAGCTGCTCCAAAAACAAAACTAATACTATGAGAGAGCCTAATATCTGTGTCTATCTATGCATAGAAATGCACTTATGCCAAGAAAACATTAATACACACACACACACACACACACACACATGTACATATAATATTTAAATATTGGCACAAGTCAAACATTTAAAATCAATTGGTAACATTTAAAAATGTTATACGATAAATGTTTAAAGAGCTCTTTGAAAATATGAATGTGCTTTGTCTATGTAATGACTTGTTTAGCCATTTAAAATAGTACATATAAAATTACTTTACTAATTGAGGAAATTATCAGAGACCATATGTAAGGTTAATAAAGCAGGACAAATATTTTAAATACTAGATAACTTCAAGCTTGTAAATGACATATGCCATGCATATATTTATTCAATTAAAATATATTGGAAGGAAATATACTCAAAAATTAATACTGCTTATCTCCTGATAGTGAGTTTTATTTTTCTTAATATATTCTGTGTGTAAACATGTAAAATTTTCCTAATTAAAAATTAAAATTAAGCTTCATTAAAATGATTCATTTCTGATCAGACCTAAACAAATTACATTTTAACTACAATGTTATGTTGCTACGCAAAGTAAATAAAAACAAACAAAATTCAAGTTATGTTAAAACTGTATATATTAGCCACTTCCAGAAATCAATTGGGTAATGACTAAAACAAGTTTACAAAATGGTTACACTAAAAAGTAGAACTATGGAGACAGTAAAAAGATCAGTGGTTGCCGGTGGTGGCAGAGGGAGAGGGAGAGATGAATAAGTGTAGAACAAAGGATTTTTAGAACAGTGATAGTACTCGATATGCACTACAATAATGAATACATGCCATTATACATTTGTCAAAACCCATAGAATGTACAATAACAAGAGTAAACTAATGTAAACTATAGATTTAGGGTTATTTTGATGTGTCCATGTAGGTCCTTCGATTGTAACAAATGCACAGCTCAGGAGGGCAATGTTGATAATGGGGAGTCCGGATGTGTGGGGACAGGGGATATATGGAAAATCTCTGAACCTTCTCTTCAATTTTGCCGTGAACCCAAAACTGCTCTAAAAAAACAACCTTAAAAAAGAGTCATACTCATTGATTCAGCTATACAATTTCTTACAGTGTGTAACCAAGAAAGTATTTTGGAAAAATTATTCTTAACCACTGAAGTTCATAGATATTTTTGCTAACCTTGTGAAAATTTTAGCTGGTGATCATTCCCCCCCAAACCCAAAAATGCCCATGTTAACTTATACACAAATATTACTTAAAATTTTGAGTGTTTATAGACCCTATGGAACTTGTTCATAAATCTGCACTTTGCTTCCAAAAGAAAAAGTAATGTGTATTATAATATTAATTATGGAGTTATTCATGGTAGTGAGTATCAAAGCAATTTGAATGCCAAATAATAACAAAATGTCTAAATAAGTCATAACATATAAATAACTGAAAGTCATGTAACCTTTAAATTGTTAAAAAGAGAATATATTACATGGTACAATATGATCTATTGTTTTTAAATTATAATACAACATAGTAGGAAAATTACTTCCTAGTAGAAATAAATGTGAAATTTGCCCATTTGTGGAAAATGAGAAGAAAATGTACAAAGACATTACTTATTATTGTCTTAGCATAGTTGAATTCATGGCTGATTATTTTCTTATTTTTCACACTTTCAATATCATTAATTTTAAATAAGAAATGGAAAAAAGCAAAGACAAAAGAAAATTATTAGTAAAATCTAATTATTTATTGTGCAAGTGTTTATGGTACCAGGTGTCTGTCTCTTCTGTTGGACAAAGAACTCACAGTAATGCTTATTCATTTTTTTAGTTGGAATGGATGTAGTCTGCAGGACAAGCTCTTGTTTTTTGTTGCTTTTAAACAAAAGAATGTCCTGCTTCTTAAACTGTATTGTTTACTTTTCAGCTATTTAGTTTATTTGGATGCAAGGAAGACTACAACTCCTTTTATTTGTGTCACATTTAATTTTCAAAAAAGTTTACATCTGCCTCCTTATATGAGTCAAAAACTATGTTTAGCTCAAGATATGTGAGCATTCATTGAAAGCTGTCAATGAGAAAGTAAGATGGGTTACTAATTTCTTTATATATATATATTTTTTTAGGAGAGGCAACCTATTTTAAGGCCTACAGCACCCGGTCTTCCTAGTTGGCCTCCCATCCAAGTACTAACCAGGCCTGCTTAGCTTCAGAAATTAGAAAGGATTGGGCTTGTTTAGGGTAGCATGGCTATAGATCACTAATTTCATTTTATAAATCTATGTTTCTTTCATCTTCTATACAAATTTTCATACACTTTGTGTCAAGTTAAAAGAAAAGACAAAAGTGGACATTTTAGTATATTTAAATGTTTACATTCAATAAGTATAATTAATGCCCAGTAGCAATTATAAAAAATGAAATATTATTATGGAAAGGAGAGTCCGATTGACAGAGAATTGTGAAAAAAAAAAACCTTATTATGCAAACCATTTCCCTAATATTTCTGTACATTTTTTTAGCCTTATATTTGGTTTGCATTTTAGTCAGTATTTTAGTTAAACCCTTTAAAAATATTGTTATTGGCTTGTGTTTTATTCATTGTTTAAAGGAAAATTGCTTTATTTGTTTTGTACTTTTACATAAATAGTTGATTTTGTCTTTCTCTCTTACAAAATGGAAAATACTGTTGTAAAAAACAGTAACAAATCTGAAAAGTCTTGTTAACAATATTAGGAAAATTAAAGAGCCCTGAGGGTATGTCTGTATATGAGAAGATACTGGCTAAAGTCATGAACTTTGTTATCACTTACATTTAAAATGTTTCTAGTTAATTACCCACCAGCACAACTCAAAAGAACAAAGCTATTTCTCTCTACAAAATCACATTGATCTCTCATTGAACTGAAAATTCTGTTTAATAAGAAGTGAGATAGGAGGAACATGTAGTAAGAACTCAACCTTAGTGATGCTGAATGTCCAGCTTCATCAAAGTGTACTGAGAAGATACAACAGGGAAAAGGTAGTCAAAATGACAAAGTCAAGATTATTATTAAAGTTATTATTACATTTATATCTTAATTTTTAATAAGCTTTATATCTCCCCCGAAATGAAGCGTAGACATAATGGAACTCAGCCTTACTGGGGTGCCAAAGGATATCCATCTAGTATTATTTCCCATAGTCTTCATATCCCACAGAGTAGTGGATATTATTTTGAAATGTTTTCTTGGAAAAAGATAGAGGAGATATGTATACACTTCTTGAAATGAACTATTATCACAGGCACAAAAGATTGTTTCTGCTAAATTTTTTAAAAATGACAACTAAAAATATTCTGCTGACCTTTTTGCATGAATTCTTCTGTGTGTGACTTAAATTCTTTATATAAAATATGGTCAAATAGGTTAATAAAATATATTAATTATTAAGAATTATGAATGTATTTTTATTTAGATTTAATGTGTACTATTGCATATTTAAGAAAACAAGAGAGAGCCAAGGCATTTTCCTCTAAGTATCTTTAAATATACACAGTGGTCACTGGTAAATGTATAGTGATTTGACAGTGAATTTAATGTTCTTCCAATTCCTTTCAGGTTAAACGAATGTGTCTATTCTCCACACTTTCACAGATAAAGACATGATTCAAAAGCTGGCTATATAGAACAAACCTTAAAAGACAATCACTATATTTTCGTGCTGCATCCATTTTCTATGAAACGTATCTGAATCCAAGCACTTTTAAGTCATAAGTTTGGACACACTTAGGTGAGCTGTAAAGGAAAAAAAATCTAAGAAAAAAAAATATCATTGCGTTTTAACGCAACATGTATGTTACTTTGTGTCTGTGTGTGCACTAGAACACGTGTAAGAGTAAGCCCTTAAATTTAAATTGATTCAGAAAGGACAGTATCAATGTAAAGTATAACAAGATTGTATGAGTGGCTCGTCCGTCTTCTAAATACATCAAAAACAAGTTTAAAATATGAATTTTTTTTCTATTTCGATTTTGTAAACAACTACATGGAATACTTATAATGTTAAAAAACAGTACAACTTAAAGAGATTTACTATTTTTAATTCAAGTATTTTAACATCCTGTGTTGTTTTGTTGAATTCTAAGGAATTCAGACTTTGTGATCTTGATGAAGACAAATTATATATGGAAGAATAGTTGGGATGTTAGTGGAAGAGTAAGTAAATATTGATTTGTCAAAAATAGCAATCGTAATAAAAATTAAATAAGTAAACCCTACATTTTTGTATCTATTGTGTCTCGTAAAGACAGGATTATTGCCGGCTATAATGTATGTCTCTAGAGAATTTATTCACAATTAATGGAGAGTTTATGATAATGAGTTCGAGATTCAAATAATTGAGAATATCAATAAATATCCTCACTTCCTCTGTGACAGGAGAACATCTTCAAGGTCTCATGCTTTCTCTGCAGAAACCCTCGCTCTATCTTTGGTAAAGGTTCACAGGATGCAGTTTCTTAAAAAAAAATCTGCAGAAAATTTTGACCCAAATATCTGGGGAAAGCTCTGATGCTTAAGCTTTGAAATTAAGTATTTTCTTGGCATTCTTTTATTTTTATTACCTGTCCTAGGTAAATTTACTTTAAAAACATTCGCAAAAGTGATCCTGTCTATTTCTCCAAAAAAAAATTCAATGGAACATTATAAACTAATTCTTATTCATAGATTCATATACAGATTCCAATAATTTGGGGGTCTTACAAAGAGAGACTTATAGCCGTTAACTTTCTAAAGGGTTGTGTTGAAGTGATAGGATGACAAATGACCAGGTAATATCTGAGTTAGAATGAGTGGATAACAGGATATTCAATTTGAAAGGAAGTTGAAAGTGAGCTAGATCATCCTCCTTATTTGACAAATGGGGTGGTAGAGCTATTATAGTAAGTAGATAAGTTAGAAGCTTTCACAAAACTTTCACAAAGCTTTCAATATAAAGATTTTCTAATTCATTTCCAACAATAAGACTGTTTACCATCACACAATTATTTTATAGGCAAGAATACATGTGCAATCAATACAGGTATTTATGACAAAAATTTATCAAAGTACTAGAAGCCTAGTACTTCTAGGTTTCCTCGCCTTTGCTATTAATTTCACATCCTCACAGGGTATCCAACATTAGCACATAGTTCCCCCACACCACCATCACTACTCCACCTTTACTTCAACTCCTCACTAGAGTTCAGTGGGCGCTGGAAGTCAAAGTCATCTGTTTAGGGATCTTTGGGAGAAATTGAATTAATTTGTAAAAATTATATTTGAGATCATTATACACTATAGGAATAGCAATCATATACACCCACAGTTTAATCTTCATTTATAAGAGATAATCTAGCAGAGATTTTATTTCAGGGTCTTTTGAATTTTCCAACATGAGGATATTTCTGCTTTCCGAAGAAAGAGAAAGAACTGAAAAATGCTTATGTCATCTAAATGTTGCCACGTTGGCTGATCTTTACATGATTTGATTTCATTGGCATTCCATGAGGCAATCACTTTAATATTTGTCAAATTAAGCAAAAATAAAGCTACTAAAATCATCAAAAACCTATATTCAATATACATATATATCTTTATATGCACATATTTTATATATGTATGTGTGTGTATGTGTAATCACTGTAAGAAACAGGTTATTATAGGAGAACGATGTGTACCTTAAGGAATGATTTTTTTGTTTTACTTTCACTATTTCTTAAAAGAGAAAAGAAAAACAACAGAGAAAGAGATAATAACAATAATAATTATTATTTTTAACACCTACAGCACCTGGTGTTCTTACGTGGTCTCCCATCCAAGTACTAACCAGGCCCGGCCCTGCTTAGCTTCTGATCAGGCACTTTCAGGGTGGTATGGCCATAGATGAGATAATAATTATTTAAAGCCTCATTTCCCACAAAATGTTGGGATGCATTTCAAATTGAGAACAGCTCAGAAACGTTGTACTGGTCTTCCTGGAAGAAGACTAAATTTCTGAAGACTAAAGTACAAACACAGTATAGACATGCTATCATTGACTATACTGTACTCATCCTATACAATTGAATAATAATAAAAATGTATTTTTATATATAAAATGTTTTGCAGGTACCAAAAGATCAAATAAAAAATCCCATCGCCCCTGTCGTGTTCCTAGGCATACTGTATACTCACTTGGGAAATGCTTCACAGAGCTCGTCTCAGAGCAATATTTTGTTGTTTATAGGGCTGAAATAAAAGGAACCGCCATTCCCCTCGCTTAGGAGAGTCGCGATTTCCCGTAGCACCGTACTGCAGGTTAGGTGTGAATGACTGCTGCAGACAACAATCATATTCTGCTGAACACTTGGTTACTGAGAGTCTTAGCCATGATCACCAGAGGCCTCACTCAAACTGCAGCTGTCATTTAATCTGGAAGCCGGTGGGTATTTTCTTAACATTTGCTTGGCCATTCTATTCTCTTTTTGGTTGGTCCTCTATATTATGATCAAAACAGGCTAATTCATGAAATTCTAAAAACAGCACAGTTCCTCCTCCAGAAGACTTTGCTGTTGCTACTTAGAAATGGTGTAAATCATTAAAGATGTGAGAAATTTACAAATATTTGGTCCTTAATCCATAGCACGGTAGATATTGGACTAGAGTGTAAAATAAAGCACTTAATAATGTACATAGGAAAATCAGGGAGAAAACTTAGATGCCAATTCCAAAATCATTTCTACTATTTCTCATTAGCTTAAAATTGGTCACATATTTTGAACAATAGTCACTGGCAAATTAAAATAACATATGCTTTATAAAAAAGGTCATACCAGAAAATGATTTAGAGTAAAAATAGTGGGTGACATTAATTTTCCAGTAAATAATAAATATGCAACTTACTTAATTACAAATGTCTAAATACCAGTTTACATAATAAAAACAAGGAAAATAAGCAAAATCAAAGGTGTCTTGTAGAAATAAGCATTTATCTGTAGGCATATGAACTTGAAGGACAAAATACCGATGGCTCCAGCTGTATGCCATGTTATATCAACGCTGAATATCTTGATGCTATAAGCACTTGCCAGCTGGTGCCCCAAAATATGCATTTTTGAGCCTCGACCTTTTTCAGAGGAGAGCTTCATATTCCAAAAGTAGACATTGACCACTGAAAGTAACCCTTAATATTTATTCTTTATAGAGAATTTTGTCTTGACTATCAGTTAGGAAGCACCTATATTTCTATACTTCATATTAGACTGCCAGCAGATGTGCCTGAGGTTCATGCTCTTCGGAATGTACAAGGGTGTTGTGTTTATAATTACATAATATATAGTTCTACTTAAAAAAATAAAAGGCTGGATCAGGACTTACATTAGACTGATAATTTCTAATCTTTTCAGAGTAAATAATATATTAAAATAACTACAGTGTACAGAGTATATAAACTCTTAATTAGCCAAACTCTGTATAAATCTTTCAATAAGCAACAAGTAACATTTTAGTGAAAACTCCAAGAACAAGGTTGATATCAACAAACTTGTGAGACCTTCCAGGTAATGTTAGATAATTGTGATAAATTTCAACACAATAATATATTTGATATGCAACTTATAGGTTTTTTACCTGTTAATAAAGACCATCTTTCTAATATTTTCCCAAAGATATAATATTTTAAATGAGAACATAGTTGCTCTAGAAATTAAAAATGTATAACCATCTTTTAAGAGGCTAACAACATTACTTCTATATTCAAAACAATGGAATTAATGGGATAACTAATGAATACCTCAAACCTTTTGTTGAATATAAAATGCATTTCTACCAAAATGTCTTCAACATTTGAGACCTTGAATTTTCACTAAACGGTGTTGAAAAAAACCCTGTTCTTTCTTTCTCCTATATGACATTGTCTATTATTAAAGAATGTTCTCAAAGAGCAATTTGCAATATATTTTCAACAGAAACCACTTAACCACAAATAAGAGTTGTATGTATTCAATGTTGTTGATTCAGAAATAGTTAATTTCCTTTCAATGGAATGTGACTTTTCCACAAAGAGATTTTAACCAAATTTTTCCCAAACTGCAGTAAAAGAAATCTTTTATATACTTTCAAATACTGTGCCTTTTTATTTAAAACAGTGTAAACATAACAACACCACCAATAATTGGAAAAAGACTGGTTATGTGAACACTAATTTCCTTGAATGCCCCCATGAAATTAAGAGTAAATAAAACAGACAAATCTTCAGGAGAAGTTTCAGTTCACCTCCGCAGTGGTAAAAATATTGCTTTATTCCAAATGAACATACAACACAATTTACTGTTCTTTTGAGGGCTTCTTATGAACTAAATACTCTGGGCTTTGTGATTTCAACAATTTATTCTTTCCATATTAATCACAGAAGCCAATGTCTTGGTCCACGTGTTGTTGTAGACTTGCTACAAAATAAATAGTAATGAGGATGATGAAAAAGCAAAGGGCAACTGTCAATTTGGTCATTGGCTTGTGTAAATAATTTAAGTACACATGATTCAAAATAAACACACATCCTCAACTCGCCTTGTGATACGGGTATCATCAATGAACCTATAGTTGCTCCTCTCAGAAGTATTCACATCAGAAAATGGTCTAGACATTGTCAAGAGTTTTATGGGACCCCACCATGCAAGTGACTTTGATTTAAGAACTTACTAAATGAATTTTATACTTAATGAAAAAATTTAAAGTGAACAGATCTAAGAGGGAAATTTTTTTTTTCTGAATATTAGATTCCCTGATGTTTCAGAACAAATTTTAGCAAGCTTAATACGCACACACATGCACACACATACTCACAATGAACACATGTGCATACAGCATACCAATGCTCAGGGGAGCTCACTCACACACACACACACACACACACACACTCACACTCTCACACACACGCACACAGGCACACACACACTGAGAAATGCTCCTTTGAAGCCCCTAAAAATTCTCAAAGAAAAACATTTCTATCAGCATGATTTTAGTGACACAACACTGTGATTTTTTGTCCCTTTTTCTGTAATAATTTCCTATCTCCCTCTGAGGTTCTGCACCTTCAAATTTCAGAGGAAGACGGCACGTAAGAGTAGCTAAGATTGCCCCCAACGACTCCCCCATCTCCTGTCCTCCCTCTCCTTCCAGAATCTTTGTGCCATTCTTCAAAAATTAAATAGAAAACACTACATTTGTTGACATGACATAACCTGTAATGAGGCTGTCGAGTGAAGAGAAATTTAGGGGTTGGATCTGTCAAGCCAAATGGCAAGTGTCACCTGCTCACTGGCATGTCCGCCCTCAGGATACAGCTTGTCTCTTTGAAACCTGGTAAAAGCCAGTGCTTTTTTATGAGGACACTGGTGCTGTGGGGGCCAAGGGTCTGAATCGCCCACATCTACTAAGAGCCAAAGAGGACAGTGTTGGGACTAACTGAAATTGTATTCAGAATTCTACCCAAAAGCTTCAGTTGTAAGCTTTATCCCTCCTGAAACGTTTCTTTCCCTTTAAAAAAATATTTTGTTAAAAAACACTATGATATGAGGGCGATAGACTATTTGGTTTTTTCTAAGTAGATGCTCTTAAATTAATGCATATAAATAATCTGTATTTAATTTTCCTCTCTTTCCTGTTGAGCAAAGCATAGAATGCACAGATTCCTACATCTCAAGTCACTTGATCAATGCAGAGTCTCTTTGTATTTCATTTCTTAAGACAAATTGTGCCTCTCGTTCTGATTTGGCTGTGGGACTCAGGGGGAGAAACGCTGTGTTTTCACTCGCACTGTCTTCAGTTTCTACGCTGGCCAGTTCGTAGTCTTCTGACCGTCTGGCATCAGTCAGAATTCGGATCTGCTCCTGGACAGTTTCTAGCAATATTTTCACTTCTTGTTGTTCTGCTGTGAGACAATCGCTGACTGGAATACTCACATTGACAATATCAGCAGAGTAGGAGTTTTTGCACCATTTGATGCTTTTGACTTCAGAAATCCCTGGCATTTGCATGCAGGTTTCTTCTAGACCCACTGAAGGGATGATGGGCACGGAACTGGCCCTTGTGGATGAATATCCCATCAGGTCCTTTTGATCCAAGCTATTAAAATAGGAGTTTGTCTCTCTTGAAGGCAGTTGCATATTTATTGATGCATGTTGTTGGTTTTTTAAACCATTAGATGAATACCTGAAAAGAAACAAAGTGTTATACATTCTTTCTGCCAGTGCTTCTTAGAGTACTATTCAGTCAACAAAGCACTTTCCACATGCACCATCTCACTGAATTCTCACAGCATCCCCATCAGACGGATAATATGTTCCCAGTTAAACAGAGAAGTAAACTGAAGCTCAGATAGGTGAAGTGACTTGCCCAAGGTCACACAGAAAATAAGTGACAGACTGAGACTCAAACCCAGATCTTCTTACTTTAAGTCCAGTGATCTTTCAACACACCACAGCTGTATAGGCAGGTGGGATATAGTCTTCCTGACCTCTATCCTAGAATACAAAGTAAATGGGGATTGAGCAGGTAAGTGTGGCCTTTCCATAGTGACAAACAGGAAACCCATAATGGCATTACTCCACTCCATCAACTTGACCACCCTCTCAGCCCTGGTTTAGTCCAGAAGACTCATGTGGTCACCCTAGTTGGAGAAACCAGGAAGCCCAACATTAAGCATCAAGTGCTACAGTCCTGAGTTTTTTGCTTCACACTGACTTTAGGGGAACCAAATCCAATTCCTATTGAAACTCTGCTCTGTAGAAATTGCCTCGCTATAAATTGCTGAGCCAAAAAATGGGAACAAGAGGCTTACAGCTCCTCTGTCTTCCCAGGGACTGACATGAAGCAAGTTCCATAGAACCTCTACCAATCTAGCAACTTTCCCCACATGGTTTCTGGAACCAAGAGAGGTAGTTCACTGGTCCATGGCAGTGACTTGTCAAGAATGACAACATGTCATTCCAAGTCATTTGAATATGCCAGAATTCTGGCTAGCCCTTTTCTTGCCTATTCAGAGCTAGTGAATTTCCTAGTGCCCTGAACTTTCCAGTGCCAGGAAGTGGGGCAGGTATATTGTAGATTCATAAAAGTGTGGTTTGGGGACATGAACTTTATGCTATTTCTCAGTTATTTGTCCTTAATGTAAATTAAACATTAAAATTTAAGCATAATCTAAACATATCCATCCTCCATATAATAAATCTCATTCCCCTGTCTTACATCATAATGTAAATAAAAGTCATGTTTATACACACAAAGAATAACTGCAATGAAGTGCTTAGCACACTAAATAGAAGTCTTCATTGAAGGACATATGGGAGCAATTAGGGGGTCTGTCTTTCCACTACAGAGTGAGAAAAGATGGAGAACAAATTTAGGTGTTATAGTCCCGTGCTCTCTTACTGTGCCTAGTACAGAGTTGGCAACCAATAAATCTTGGTGGAATGAATGCATGAATACATAAACAGACCTTAAAGGTAAATACTTCCTTTATATTCCAGTTAATATTCATTTCACACATAACAAGTGCTAACATTTACATCGTGCTTTTAAAAAGCACTTTCATCTATAATTACCACATTAATTTTTTTATAAAACTGTGTGGTTTATTTATTATTGGATGGATGAATAAATTGGACTAAGGGGTACTCAGATGACTTGTCCCAAATTACCTTCAGGAGGCCGAAGAGGAAGAAGTTAAACCCAAGTTATCTTATTTTAATTGTAACTATTAAAGCTATAAATGAGTGGGCATCTAAGGATATATAATCTTTACCTATGAAACTGTAGAGCTACATACCATGAAATTCCCTGGGGGAATCTTACTTTTTTTACTTTAGTGTTATATGACTGAAAATGTCAACAAGAAGAAAGGGAACACATTTCAGGCTTTTGTGTTCTGTCCTTAGCACCATGCTCTTAACACCATTAAATGTACAATTATATAGAATGTCTGCTATCAGATTCACCAATGGCACAGAGCCAAAAAACTTAATTAGGATAAAATTATATTTCACTCAAATATCAGAGTATATCAGTGGATAGAATCTAATAGGTTGAAATGTGATGGCGATAGATGCAAATTCTTATACTTGGATCTAAACATTATTTGTAAAAATATTGGATAAAGGCGTAAAAATATCTTAGAGGATTTAGTCAATTGTAGCCTCAGTAAGTCAACCAACCATGTAGCATGACTAAGTGATAAGAAGCAATTCAAGCCAAACTTGGAGCAATGTTCTAATATGCCTAAGGGCTGAATTAAGGACTTAGATGAGAAAGAAGAATTGAAGTTGACTTATGTGTCACCTCACAAGTCAGTTATGGAACACATGGCTGGCAATAACTGAAATCTAAAATGTTACCATAACGTGAAGAAGCATTTTAAACAATTAGGACTCTCTAAAATGTGATTTTGTTTTGAATCTAACATGACTTCAAGTCTCAATGCCATTCTTAGACAAATAGCATCCTCACTTCAATTTTCTCATTCATTAAAATAGTCAGGTAGTAATACTGACCGAGGGGGATTGCTCTGAGGACTAATTGAAGTAATGCCTCTGCACTATTCAACAAGAGGCACATTAATCATCCTCACTTTCTTCCTACAGTTTCTGTGAATGTCCTAGCACTGATATTTGAGTAGAAGCTGAACACTACTCTCCAGAAGTTAAAGCGAGAGCTATATTTCTAGATGTGATTCTGGATTAGAAGGTACTCAGAGTTCTTTATCCTCTGAGAGTCGATGACTCATGAGTTAGATCCATGAGTTTGTAATTTATTGATTGTAAAATATCAGTTTGAAATGCCTTTCCTCTGATCCCTCAATGAAGAAATCATAAGTACATTTCCTTGGTAACTATGTAAATCAAAATATTCTTTTAAAGGTGAAAGATTCCAACAATTAGTCACTTGGTTTTATTCCCAGTAATTCAAGGGCCAGGCCAAGGAATTTGTATTTCCCAGGAGACTCTGAGACTTATTTTTTAGTGCATATGGCATTAGAATGAACTGACTAAATTGAAGACATCTACTTTTCCCTCTGAAGCCATACAACTACAGTTTCCATTTACATATCACCAACCAGGAATGTGATTTTCTTCACACTCTTT
>NW_006438113.1:3725153-3853776 GCF_000325575.1 Pteropus alecto
TTACATATCACAGGAATGTAATTTTCTTCACTCTCTTTCTTTGGTTTAGTGGTTTTTTTTAGTCAGAAAGGCCAGTATTCCATCTCAGTTCTTTTACATGGCATATCCCACCTTGGGCCTAGCCACTTAATCTCTGCTATCCTTAATGGGTTCATCTATAAAAGTACTGAAGAATCACTGAAGTGAAGTATGTAAAGGTGCTAGTCAAGTGAAGTAGATAATCAGTGTAATTTGTAATTCCTTCTATTTTGAATGTGGCAATCTAACTTTTGAATTCTATTTCTTTCTGTCTAGCATATGAATAGATTAGTTTGATTTGCCTGACATAACCCAGTTCAAAGCTCTGTGATCCATTACCATGTTGTCACCGATCCACCAGTTGGGGGAAAGCCTCCTGACTAATTTCCTGTCCACCTCACTCCTTCCTCAGGCTTCACTAAGATAGGTGCTGGCTTCACACTGGGCTGAAGTCAGTGCCAAGGAGAGAAGTCACATACACCGGGAGCCTAACTAGCAGACAGCGCCTACATGCTTGATAAACAAGCAGCAGATGGCTGATGGCTCTTGCAAATTCATTCCCTCCCCCTCCAGGCTAGGGCCAGATTTGGAGAGGGCCTTTAGCTGTGAAATTCTATTACCAATCCTATTTCCAGTCCAGAGAGACGTCGGTCCCCCAGGAGTGGAAAATAGCTGTTTTCAAGAACTGAGAATGAGATTGCTCCCTGAGATTCATCGTGCTGAGCACACAGTGACTTATACTTAGAGTCACCATTTATCAACACTGGGTGCATATCACACACAGGAAAATACACATGGCCAGCCAGCTGGAGAGAATATTCCAATCTCAATGATGATTGAACCAAAATAAAACCACCACCATACAGACAATAAGTATAAGTCTTCTAGGTCAAAGACAAAGCAGTGCCTGAACATGCAATGGGAATCTCTGAGTCTCTGAAGATTCATTTATGTATGGTTCAAGCCTGTGCCCAGCACAGGCTCAGAGCATCCTTATACCTGAGACATATAGACTAATAGCCATAACAGTGCCCCCAAAAAGAAAGGCAGCATGGGCTGGGTTTTTTCTCCACTCATAAAATATACTATTCCTAAGTAAAAGACATTATCAGTGATTGAAGTAAAAGACATTATCAGTGATTGAAGAAGAAAAATGATTGTAAAACACAATTAATTATAATTATAGACTAAATACAGCTCCCTTTTCCAGATACAAGGCAAAGAGAAATGCCAACTAGTTCTTGAGTTGCATTATACATTTTGTATAACTTGGCTGTTATATTGAATTTGCAACTATCATCCTTGATCTGTACCAAATACGTTTTACAGTCCATTTGGAATTGTGTTAGAATTACAAAACCCAGCCACAGGCTATTTATCTCCTATTTTCTAGTATTTCTCAAGAAATCTGTCACTGAGCTTTGTCAGACAGGGCACTACTGCATATATATCTTGCGCAGAAAGAAAGAAAAAGGTAAGGCTCTGTGATAGACCTCCTACCTGCTTTGGCCTTCAGCTTGATACAGTGTGGAAAAATCACCCAGGCCAAAGCAGCATAGAAACCTGACCTGACTCACTGAGAGAGATGCAAACTAGATGTAATAAGAACCTGGCTTGTGTGAGGAAACAGATTCCTAAAATTTCTGGAGTAAACTCTGATTGCATTGCTCTTGAAATCAATGATAATTCTATAACAGTCCTGTGACAATAAATACCAGTACTACTTCTCTGCTTACTACGTGACAGGTATGAACTCTTTACACATGTAATTAAAAAACAAAACAAAACAAAACAAAACAACTCTGCCCAAAAACCTTCAGGAAAGTGATAAAACTTTCTAAAATTCACACAAGTAGTAAGGGGTAAAGACGAGATTTAAATTTCAGTCAGTTTAAGTAAGAGCTGCCATGTTTCGTTGAACAGTAGGTCAATTAAGTGAATGGTAGCTAAAATTCATCCTATATTCCACTCACCATGTCATGAGCACTACGAGTGTTTGCGTCCACTCAGAGGAAGGGAGACACATTTTGCACTGCAAAGAGGAGCTGCAGCTATTGTGTCCTAAGCTCATCTTTCTATCCCTTCACTGTGACTGAAACTAGAGATCTTAGTTCAGCAGGTTGTACTTTGACAATATCCTGTCAGCATTAACTGAGACATGTTCAAGAATTTTTGAGGGAAGCAGATCCTACATATATGTTACAGGTTACTGTGCAGGTTATTGTCCACGATACTGGTCAGAGAATTAAGTAATTTTTTTCAAACCTAAGGATGAAGGCAGACCGTAGTCCCCTTAAGAAATCTCTCTTTTTTTTTAATCAAAGACAAATTTCCAGTTGTTTTAGCAACTATATAATAACACAGTGTCTAGATATCTAATACACACTTATTTTCTTTTTAGTGTTACGTTTCTTTTCCATCTAACACTTTCCTATTATCTATTTCCATTGTACCTATTCTTTTAAATTAGTTTACTTTTGTGGAACAAAGATGAAAGTATGAGTAGCCAATTGATGATAAAATCATTGAATAAAACCCCAAGGAACATAACTCAGTTTAAAACTATAGCATTTATGATACCCTCCCTAAATTCCATTGCTTTTAAGACCTACCCTTGGCAAGGCATTGTATCCTGGTCTGGGATCCTTGATTCCTCCAGTTGCTGATATGCCGGTCCCACAATTCCGCCCAGCCTACTTCGAGGTGAGGGTGGTGTCCTTCTGAAGGCATTCCTATGGAGCATGCAGCTCCTTTGCCCTGGGCTGCAGCAAGAGGAGAGACTTCTGCTGGGTGAAAGAAAACCAGCAAACAAATTGATCATAACAATACCTTCACAGGTGGCTGCTCACACTTTTCAAACACTGCATATGCACCCCAGATCCTCAAAATGCTAGGCCAGGCTCCATCATGACTGTCCTATCTTTGCTAGGAGGGGATCAGAAGTTGCCAAATCCATTTTACCCTTGGAGAGACTGAGACAGAGAAGTTCTTGTGTTTCTGGCTTTCCATTTGGGAGCACAATGGACTAAAATAATTGCAGCTTTCCACCCAAAAGAAAAGGTGAATTTAAGGAATTCTCAATATCCTGATTCTCTCATTATCCATGCTACAGTAGCTGTCTCTCTAATAAAAATAAAAATGGCTTTGTTATTAGATAAGAACTAAATACAGAAAGCACTGAGGGGACTTATAGAGATAATTTCACTTGTGTTAGTGGTAGAATAAACAAACCTTATTTTAATTGGCATTCTCTTCTTAACGTATGTGCTAAATTCTCAGTTCACTACCTCAAATTTTCATCAATCTTAAGAAAGTAAATTATTTTTCTTTTGAGTTTGCTTTTACTAAATATCTGATTATAGATCTCATTTTGACTCATACATCCAAATACCCAAATAACCATATATTTTTAGATGCTGTTAAAGAAGAAAAGACATAAATGAAATATACCTTAGGTGAGATCCCTATATAGATCATGTTAAATATAACAAGGCTCTTTATACAGATCAATTGCTAATTTGACTCACCACTTATTCCATATCCATTCCTATTTCCACTTAACTGAATTTACCCTACTTCTTTGTGGAGTAGTGAGAACTTTGTTCCTGTGAATATATTCCATGAGATGCCAGTTTATGTGGTCAAACCACATAAAACTATACAGAGAAAGATGAAAAACATTTTCAAAATTTTAATAAACCTATTAAGTTCTAACGGGACCAGCCTCCCAAAGGAATTTCGCTCATATTGCTTTATTACTTGGAACTCTGTAACTTTTCTCACAACAATATTACTGTCATTTCTACTTAATAAATATAAAACGAAACTCCACAAATATTATTTCAGGTCAGAGATTGATAAGCTGACATTGAATGTTAGTAACCACTTTCCTGGTTTGGGCAAGGTGACTGACCAGACTTCATATTCCTCAAGTCAACATTGACTTACTGAGTTTGTGCAAACACCAGATCATAACTGGCAATATTATTATAACTTTATTTTTTTATCATATTTCTTGTATGTTGTGTCCCAAAATGCCTAACAACAAGGGACTTCTAGTAAGGTCACTAAGGCAACAAATTTAAGGAACTCCATAATAACTCATTTGTTTCTCTCCCTTCCAGCTTTTATGTATACCATCCAGTGGCAATTATGGAGTCTGCTCAGGTTTGGGTGCTAGAATTAGCTGCATATGGGTGTGCATCTCAGGTGTATACGTTACTAGCAGTGTGATATTGGAGGAAGTTATCAGTCAGGGTCCTGGAGGAAAATAGATGGCACTCTAAATTGGGTCAAATGGGGAAATTTTGCTATTTGCAAAAGTATGTTCAGTGTTCGAGAGACAAAAACAAACAAACAAACAACAACAACAACAAAAAACAACTCACAACATAGGATACTACCATATGTCAGGATAGTAACAACAAGAAGCTGTTACTATCCCTATAACTGAAGGGACAAGGGGAGGGACCAGTTACCAGAATGGAGAGAGAAAAGGATTATAAAAAGAGGACCACCTGGCAGGCACTTTGGGCCAGGAAAAGAGACATAACTATGGCAGCCAAGCAGGAAGGGTGGGGGCAGAACTACTAGGAGCAGTCTTTTCCTCCGCCCTTCCATTGCTTTCAGGCACCTCACATTGAACCAACAGAAGCTAGAGAACAAGGGAGCCTGCTACTCTTCTAGTGCACAGGGCAAGGCAAAGAAAGGTATAAACTAGACATGGGTGGAAAAGGTATAATAGAAAGGCATTAGCATGATGCTTAAGTTTCATAGGATTTCTATGGGAGGTAAAAGAGATTGCAAAGTGTCTAGCACGGAGCCTGGCACATAAGGTGCTCAAAACAATGAGTTCTCCAGTTCCTCTGCCACAATCACAACTCAAAGGCTCCCACTAACCATGAAAACCCTAGACTTATTTCACTGTAAAAAATCTACATATGTGCTGTCTATAAATGAGTTATATTGCCAAAATATAATGCAATAAGTATGACATGACATAATAGATTTCTTCTTTAAAAAAATTAGGTTTTTTTGGACTAAAAATGAGAAACAATGGCTTTGATTTAATAGCTTTGTTTCATAAATGAGTTATCCAAATGAGTCATATTTGCAGTGCACAGAAGGAAATGAATTATTCATTGCTAGCCAAACTGTCACAACAGCAAAGTCTACCAGTGTGAACTAGTGACCCGTCTTAAAAGCAGTTCTATATCTATTGTGCAATCAGCTATTCCAACCTTCTAACCCAATAGCATTCAGAAAGTTATGGAACAGTTTGCAGGCTATATAAATCAATGACCAGGTTATCAATCATGAAAACATTTAAGTCTTCTGCATATTTTACACAACAAAAGCTATGATATATTAATCTATAATTTACAGTTTTAGAAGCACCTTATAAATCGACCCTTGCCTATCTATCAGGACACAACATATGCCAACAGATATTACAATGTCACTGAACCAAACAAAAAGGAAGTTCTTTTAAAGACAACCTTATTTCCTAGAAACAACAGTAGAAGCCAAGTTTAGGAGGGGGTGTATACACAGACAAGAAGTAGGAGCAGGGTATCTGCAGCTCAAATATATTAGAAGCTGTAATTCTTTTTTATCTCAACTTTAAAACATTTATGGCATAATATAGTGGTAGAATAATATTATACTTAATTATTTTACTTGACGGGATGGAATACCACTTTAACATGTATTATAATCAGCAGGGGAAAATACTGTTTTAGAGAAAATATTCATCTTCTAAAAGGCTGGTAATTTTGGACCTATTTCCCTAATTAAAGAGCTTCCATTAGCTCCAGTGGACTGAAATAATTTTTTCACAGGGAAATATCTGTAAGTGTCTGAATTGATATAAACCAAAAACTTGTAGTTAATAACTAAAGCAATTATCCAATAGCCAAACATATTTTAATCCTGTTGAAAATACTTAAACCACTTAAAAAAAAAAAAGGAAACCTTTAGTATCTTAGTCTCTATTCATGTAGAACAAGAATAAAAATCACCATCAAGTACTGAGAATTAATATTGAGAATGACAGAAAATCTCATAGTAAATGAGTCAGCAACATTTTTTTTTTTTCCTCCTTTGGTACTCATTGAGAGGTAAGAGAGAAGATAATTTCCTTGTATAATGCATGCTTCTGTCATGGTGGTTTTCAAAATGTGAACACCAATGTTTATCTTTCATTGCAGATAACAACTGCTACTTTTTACATTGGATTTTTAAAAATTTTTAGCTCCATCATGTTTTTAAATTTTAAAATACTATACTTCTCACTAAGAAAAGGAAGCTTAAAATCTTTGGACAACTTCTACAAAGATTGAGAATATACATTTAAGTAACGTAAACATAATGTCTATTCCAAACTTTGGCATTTATTTTAAAACAAAGACTTTCAAGTTTTAGAGTTCAAAATTTTTTATGTATAAAGCACAGCATGTGACTAGAAGATAACGAAGAAGTTTTTCAACCTCAGAATGTCATGAAGTTTATAAAATAACTTTATTATGGTTTTCTCTCCAAAAGAACCAATTCCTATGATCAGCTTCTAAAGGAATGCCACTGCATTGACAATAGATTTTACAGACTCAAGGAGAAGATTTGCCAGAATTCTTCCCTCTGAAAAGTTTTCTTTGTGTGAGAACCATGTTGGAAGACCTGGAGCATGTCACATCAGCTGCTTAGGGAAGAATTAGTCATTAAATTTGCAGACAATAATAAGGCAGACTAGGAAAAATCGTGTTTTTAATAGTTTTTTAGAATGCAATTGTTTCATTCACTGGTCTGTGTCTGCAGCTTGAATGTTGTTAATAGTTCTTTTAGAATTCTTATAGGGGCATCGCAGCCTGCCGGTATGTTTGGTTTACCTGCTGTGAGCTGTTTGAGCATCCACTCCATGGAGAACTACAGGAGAAGCAAAACAATCATCTCTCCTGAATAGTGTTACCATTCCTTGGCATTTATTGTCCAGAGTCATACATAGTGTGAATGTGCCCATTCCCACCATGATTAACTACCTGTACCTGTGGTGTTTGACAGATTGGCTTCCTCTGTCAGGAGAAGGGACCTCTGGGAATGACTGGGGGCCAGCAAAGCTTGACTCCATCATTTTCTCCAATGCAGTCACAGGATGCCTTTCCGCCTTTGAATACTGTGGGAAATCACATGCACAAAGTTGAGCTGGAGGATAGGTTATGTGAGGAGGGCCTATAGGTACTGAAAAGTTTTAGAACTTGCCAGTAACTTTCCACTAGGCACCTGATCAGGAGAATGATAGAAATATCATTTGTATCTCATTTCTCACACAGTGAGTATGCTCTCCCCTCCTTGCCTCAAACTCTCTGATTAGATAAGGTCCACTCAAGAGGGTTCTTCATTTTAGAATCCCGAATCTGACTTCTCATTTCAATAGACATCCATGGCACACAGTACATGACAGCCAAAAAAACCACATGTTTTATTCCATGTATTTTTAAAAAATTAGTAGCTGATTACTAAGATAAGAATTCAATAAATGTTGGTTGGATGAAACTAAGATCTTTTTTAAAATTTTAGAGGGCATTGATTCAGCGTATCTGCCCACCACCCTCTTTCAGTCTGTTGCCAGGTACTTACCATGTCAAAAAAGAGAAATTTTTGAGCATTTTAGTCTTTAAAGTTATTAACCCTTGGTTTTGCCTTTGACTGTGATATCTCATAAGGCACAGGAGCCTAAGAAAAATCTATAGAGATGACACATAAAGAAAAACTTTGCCTCAAGGGAAATATCACATGGCATCTTAACTAGGCAGGAAGTAGCCAAGTTTAATACTCTCTGATCACTTGGCACTGTACAGGCAATAAGGTTTCTCTCCTAGAAGCTGCAGATAAAAACTATATGAATAAATGACATTTTTAGAATACTAACAAAACTACAGAGATTTTGAAATTTAGACATTCAGATTCAATATATGAACAAGAATTTCACACAAAAAGAATAAAGACAAAGACACAATATGCATATGATAAGGTGTACAACTGCACTCATTATGAAGGGATAAAAATCAGAATAGATCAAAAAAATTTCAAAAATATCTAGTAAAGGCAAAGTTTTGAGAAAAGTAGAGTTGGTGCTAATCGTTGGAGTACAAATTGGCAATATGTTTCAAAATGTTAAATATACATACTCTTTGATCCAGAATACTACTTCTAGGAATTCTCATCATTAATATAATTGTAAAAGTTCAAAATGATATAATCACCAGAGTATGTCAGCAGTACAATTTTTAATAACAAAAAAGAAAACAAACACTAAAGAGGAACAATTAGAAACAATAGAAATATTCACAAACAAATATTATACAGCTATTGAAAAAAATAATGTCAAGGTACAAAAAAATTGTGCATAATATAAATCCATTTGTATAAATAAAGAAAATGCGGTAGATATGTATAAGTATATATATGTGTGTATATACATATATATTTAACTATATATATATATTTTTTGTATGTACATATACATCTATTTTTGTTTGCATGTTTGTGTTTGTGCGTGTCTCTGTGCTTCACATGTGACCACACAGAATGCATATAAAAATAAAAGGAAAATAAACTATTAACTAGGTGTTATCTTAGTGGAAAAGTATATCAGTAGGTATGGGTTATGGAGACTAGGGAAAATGTCAAGGTTACATAAACTTAAGTTAAAAATTTCTAACTAAATGTTTTCTTTTTAAGTACTTCCAAAACAAACCACATAGTGGCAGTAATGTCTGAATCAGAATCTGAATTCTGCAAAATCGATTTACAGAAGCTGGTCGGACTGCTTGCAAAATGGAGTAAATTGACATGGAACAAAAAGAAGATATGGAGATAATTTGGAAAAGAGGATTGTTTCCAACAACACAGAATTATAAAGATCCAGAAAAGAAAAATGATGGAAATGCCTTCATGTGTACTTATTTATTATCTAATTAAAATTATTTATTGCAAACTATCCATGGAAAAAGTGAATCGATGGACATGTTACTAAAATGTAACAAACATTCTGAATTTCCCTCTGATTTCCAGGTTTTATAAAAGGTAGTAAGGAAATACCCCCATCCCCACCCTCAACTTCTAATAAATTGGTTTAGAAGACGAACTCGGATGCCTGGAAGACTCAGCTACAGAAACAAGTAAGATGACCTGGGGACATCTGCGGAAAACTGGAGGAAGTAAGCTTCTGTTCTGCTCCTGCAGAGGGATGTCAAGGGAAAGATCAGCCAAGTGTTTCTGGAGCATCCAGATTTTCTGGAGAAATCACCGAATCATTAAATATTGACATTTTTTAAAAACGACATATGTCAAACAGCCTAATTCAGCTTTGGGGCCATTAGTTCAGAGCCTCTGCTTGAGTGAGACTTGATCCTGAGAGCTAGAGGGCCTTGTTCAAATTCCTGGGTAAAGTTTTCAATAGAATCAACCTCTTACAAGTTCTGTTTATTCATAGGGTTTGTACTAGATATTGTGTTCAAAATCTTTTCTTTCAAAATGTTACATTGCTGTTTTATTATACAGTTACATTGTGGTATTTTGATCCATTAACACAAATTTGTTTCCAAAATTTATTACTTTGGATTTTTTTCCTTTCTCTCTCAGCCTTCACAAGAATCATTTTCATTTCAGTGGCTGCATATAACTTGAGAGTCAGGTTTAACTTTATTTCCTATCCAGGGTTGGTTGAAACGTGTGGGAACACTAAAAAACACCCTAATGATTTGGTCATCCTTCAAACTAATATTCCATAAATGTTGGTTCAAATGAATTTAAAGATAGCTCTACTTTTCAGTTCTGACAAAGAGCTTGTTACCTATAAATTCATTCCTGTCCTTACGTTAAGAAAAAGGCTGAACAAACTAAAATTCAATGACCATTCTTATATCCATCAGATAAGTGACGATGCAGGGCAAACCACCCTTCTAAAATCTGGAGAGACAAGTAAATACAAAGAATCATAGTCAAGATCAGCTTACCTGTAGCAAAAGTTGCTGGAACCATAAACTGGTAGGAATACTTAAGTGATAATTTTAATAGTTGTTGGAATCTGTGAATGCACTAGAGTGAAAGTAAGAATTGTCTGAGGGCTGCAGTCTTAGGGAGGGTTCCCAAACTTTCATGAGTTTTACCTCCAGACCCACACCAGAATCTCCCACAAAAAAAACAAAAAAAATCATCTCATATCTCTGACAAAAGAAGGGGAAAAGCATCCACTTTGAAATGCATTCAGAGTTTTCTCCATTAACAACTGAATACATAAATAAAAATAGGAAAACAACAGAAGATAATATTCGAGAACTGTGGGACAATTTCAAATGGTATAAAATATATATAATTGGAATACTTGGAAGAGAAATAAAAGAAAATGGAGCAGGAGAAATGTTTAAAGTAACGATGGCCTAGAACTATCTAAAATTCTTAACAGATACAGGAAGCTCGTAGAACATCAAAACACCAAAAACCAAAAAAAATCTATACAACAGAATATCATACTCAAACTATATTTTTAAAAATAAAAAAATAAAAGAAAGAGAACACAAAAATAAAATGCTAAAATAAAAGCTGGAGAAAATGAAAGGAAACTTCACCTATAAAAGAAAAAGATTAAGAAATAACAGTGGACTTCTAATCAGAAATCATAAAAACAAGAAGAGAGAATGGTGGACTATTTAAAGGTTTTTTTTTTTTTTTTTAAACCACCAGACTAGAAATATATCTCTAGTGAAATTGTCCTTCAAACATGAAGGTGAAATAAAGACTTTCTCAAACAAAAACTGAGGAAATTCATCATCAGCAGATCTGTCCTACAAGAAATTTTAAAAGAAGTGCCTTGAGAGAAAATGGCATAGGTCAGAACTTAGATCTACATAAGGAAAGAAGATGTCAGAAAAGTAATAAATAAAGGTAAATTAAAATATTTTATTTATTTATTATTAATGGATCAAATAGAAAAATGTTTGTTCAAAGTAATAATGGATTATGGATATAATATATGCACAAATTAAATGGTTGACAGTAATTTTTTAAAGAACAAGAAAGAATTGGGAATACTCAGTTATAAAATACCTGTACTACCCATGAAATGGTAAAGTGTTATTTGAAAGTGGATTTAGATTTGTAAATGTATATTGCAAACTCTTGGGCAACCACTAAAAATTCTAAAAAGAAGTATAATTGATACGCTAGAAGAGGAGAGAAAATGGAATCATATCAAAAAATTAAAACCAGAAAAGGAAGAAATAGAAGAGAGCAAAAGAAACAAGGACAAGTACAAAGAATAGAAAACAACTATAAATATGACATATATTAATTGAACTATAATTGAACACTTTAAATATAAATGGTCTAAAGACACCAATTAAACAGATTGTCAGTATGGATGAAAAAAAAAAAACTCAACTAAATGTTGTCTACGAGAAACTCACTTTAAATATAAAGACATAAAAGTAACAGAGTAGAGAAAGATATATCATCCTAACACTAATCAAAAGAAAGCTGTAGTAGGTATATTTATTTCAGATAAAGCAGACTTCAGAACAACAAAAAGTATTAAGGATAAAAAAGGATAAAAGAAGTAACATTTACCTAATGATAAAAGAGCCAATTCTCCAAGGAGATAAAACATTCTTAACATTTATGTTCCTAACAGAGCATCAAAATACATAAGTCTAGATCTAATTGATATTCTTAAAATACTCCTTCCAAAATAGCAGATGCACATTCTTCTCAAGCTAAGATAACATTCATTAATATATATCATATTCTTGGCCATAAAATACACCTTAAGAAGTTAAAAAAATAGAAATCATACAAAATATATTCTCAGACTACATTGAAATTAAACTAGACATTAGTAACAGAAAAATAGTTAGAAAATCCAAAACTATTTAAAGATTATACAACATACTGGTAAATAACAGAAACTTCAAACAAAAAGCCTCAAGATAAATTTTAAAATATTTTAAACTAAATAAAAATGAAAATACAACTTAATCAAAATGTGTGGAAGGTAATGAAAGCAGTGATTAGAGATAAATTTACATTGAATTCTTGTGTTTGAAAAGAAATATCTAAAATCGATTATCTAAATTCTACTTCAGGAAAGTAGAAAAAAGGAGTAATTTAAACCTAAAACAAGTGGAAGAAGAGACATAATAAAAATTAGAAAAAAAAATTAATGAAATTGGTAACAAGGAAAAGAATTGAGAAAATCAACCAAAGCAAAGTGGATTCTTTAAAATGATCAATAATATTGATAAATCTGTAGCTAGGCTAACCCAGAAAAAAAGAGAGGAGATTACTAATAACAGAAATGAAAGAGAGGCCATCACTACTACTCCTATGGACATAAAAATGTTAAAAAAAAAAAGAAACACGAATAACTCTATGCCCTTGAGTTTGATAAATTAGTTGAAATGGACCAATTTTTTTGAAAGACATGAATTACCAAAATTTACACAAGGGGAAACAAGTAAACTTAATTACCCTGTATCTATTAAAGAAATAGATCTGTTAACAAAATAAATATCACCAAGGAGGTCTGGAGGTCGGGAAGGAATGCAAACTCTAACAAGGGAAGCTAACTGTATAAGAAATGTATGAAAGAACATTCGTGGGAGGTGGGGTTGGGGGACTGCTGTCCTAAGCAACTTTGTAAGTGAGTGGAATCTGTAAGACTGAAATACTGCACATAAGCACTGTCTGCCTGAAATACACGTCTTTGATTTGTCTGCTGAGGGAACCTAGAAGCAAGGACCTGCTCAACAACCACCCCCGCCTCTGACAAAAACAAACAAACAAACAAACAAAAAACTACAAGGACCAATTGAAAGTGCTACCAATGGTCAAAGCTGAAAAAAATTCATCATAAAATAAATAAAATAGTATTTAACTATTGAATTATAACTCAGAGTATAAAATAACTATCCACAAGTCGATAGTCTTAAATAAATGATGGAATAAAAATAAATGCAGAAGACAAGACAAACTTTGTTCAGTAGAATTCCAAATAACTTAGGTAGATACTCTGACCTCAAGAAATGGGAGCATAACTCCCTACTCATTAAGTGTAGACTGTACATTGTCACTTCCTCCCAAAGAGAATTCTATAGAAAGGGAGTAGGGGGATAAAGAGTACATCACAGTGGCAGCACCTGAAAATTACCACTTCAGACAGGTGGAAAAAAATAATTATCAACAGTGATAAATCATATTGATAGTGTGCACTTTTTTGATACGATGTGATAAAAACAGCACTTTACATCTGTTATCTTTCTCCTCAAGCCCCATAACTCCATTCTAGTCATGAAAAAAATATCAAACTAATTCTAATAGAGGACTATCCTAACAAAATACATGACCAGCACCCATAACTGTCAAGGTCATTAAAACAAGGAAATTTTGACAAACTGTCTTAGCCAAGAGGGCCTAAGAAGACATGACAACTAAAACGTAGTATGGTATCCTGGATGGGATCTTGGAACAGAAGAAATAATTAGGTAAAAACAAAGACATCTGAATAAACTATGGATTTGAGTTTATAATGATATATAAACATGGGTTCATTAATTGTAACAAATGTACCATATTAATTTACAATCTTAATAATAGGGGAAACAGTACAGCATAAATGGGAACTCTACTGTCTTCACAAGTTTTCTGTAAATCTAAAAATGTCCTAAAAATAAAGTTTATTTTAAAAAAATAAAAAAATTAAAAGATTTTTTTAAGAAGCAAAAGATACACTCCAAAAAAAAAAAAAAATTAGAGACTAAAGGCTGAATTCAACCTCCTTTTCGTTTCCTGAGTAGCTCAGCTGTAGGCCCTCAAGGTGCGTAACCCACTCAGCAAAAACGGTCTGCACCAGCCTTCCATAAAGGTAGCTTAACTGGCCAGGATTATAGCCTTTGGACATTTTATGCTCTATGCTGAAAGCATTTATTGCAGTTTCTTCCAAAATTTATGCAGTTCCATCCCTGGGCAGAGTTCAGGCTGACACAATTTTATCCATCAAGTAATATCTTCAGTGAAGTTGAAGTGCTCAGGCCTGCTGCCTGTCTGACCCTTCCATTAACATTTCTGTACAACATTACAAAGTATGGCACTCACACAAATCTTGACTTTTTGTGTGTATACCTGTTTTGTTAAAACCTCATTTGGTATAATGTACAAAATGTCACCTTAATAGTGAATGAAGAGATGCCACAGTCCTTTCACGTGTCTGTTCTGCATGAGCTGAAACGATTTCCTTTTAAATACCACATAGGCCCTGGTCAATACTATTATTTCCTGGGACAGCATTCATTGGATTGGCTTCCCCGACAGCCTGCCTTGTGGAGGTGCTCTGAGTGCGAAGACATTCACTGTTGCTTGCACCACCACCTGCCTTGCTCCTAACACATTGTTGGTGGTGCACTGAAATCAATAGACAGCCAAATGAAGCAGGCGCATGTTGGAAGTAAAGCAACAACGACGCTATATCCACCTCTCCAGCTTGCACGCAGCAGGAGTCAGAAGGTTAAATGAAAGCAGTGTCTGTGTTGGAAAGCAATGTTGACAGAGCTGATAATCACCTGGTCTGGAACTCCGGCAATAAAGGCAGGAGGGAGGCTATTTTTAAACAGTTTTAAATATCTGTCTTTCCGTTAAAAGACAATAATGCTGGGAAAAATGCAGGAAAAGAGGAATACCAACTATGAGATGGGTCGACTCCATAAAAAAAGCCACAGGTGTGAGTCTACAGGAGGTGAGCAGGGCTGTTGAGGACAGGACATTGTGGACCTTACTCGTTCACAAGGTCGACACTAGTCAGAGCTGACTCACCTGCAAGTAACACACACACTCTTTGCGTTGCTTCCAGTTTATCTATGTCCATGTCAAAAAGTTCTTTATTTCAAATCTGATTTATAAGCCAAGAGGATGGTGAAAGTGAATGGTTATGTTTTAGAGCATGATTTCACCTGGATCTCTAATGTAAGTAACTAAAAACAACTTGACTATTGTTGCTATTTTGATAATTTGGCACCAGGTACCAGAGCAGAAAGAACCATTCTCGATTGCGGATAAACTTTAACTGCAATTTCTACTGAAGCAAAATAATATAGCTAGATACCCTTTCCAGACGCCAGACACAGAAAGCACTCTTCTCCACTCCCACCCTTTAGCACCTACCACCCCACCTCAACCAGGTGTCCTTTCAGCCAGGCGACTGAGCACTTGTCATTTATTCCCTCTGCTCAGAGTTCTTTGCTATTGCTATTGCCAGGTTAACTCCCAGACCTGCCTTATAAGCTCTAAGAGCACTGTTCACTATAGGCTGTAGGCCTTGGCACATTTATCGTGGGATTATTTGATTAATATCTATCACCTACAGTAATCAGTAAACTCCTTGAAAGTAGAAAGATTGTCATTTTTGGTCATCATTATATCCCTGGTCCTTAACACAGTGTCTGAACTCACTAGATATTTAATATATATGTACAGATCTCACTTTTGATGACCTTTTTCTGATCCCTGAACCAAGGTGAGAAGTTTCACTCCCTTGACTGGTATAGAGGTTACAATTCTAGCCCCAGGTCTCTCTTTCACAGTAAATGAGATCAGTTCAACTCTTTGAGTCACAAATATTTCATTTATAAATGATGGTGAGGAACTAGATGCTTCTAAGACACTGCAGGGTCTAGTTCTGCAGCCTCTGAGTCAAGTGTTTCTAGGCTATTATGTCGTTTCACTGGACTAGGTGTTTCATGTCTTTCATGACTGTAAAGGGAAACCTTTCCCCATGAATGTTTAATGAACTTAAGGGAATGCTAGACACAGACAATTCATTTGTTAAACACTGCAGTTTGCAAAGAATTTCAAGTAGTTAACCTGGGCTTCAAGATAAAATAAACAGATTTGCCTGATATGGCAAGCAAGAAGGAAATTTTCTCTCCAGAGATTATAGTGTACCTGGATAAACTGGCACCCTCCATGTAGTGGCAATAAATGCTTGCAGCGGGAAGAGTGGTGACAGAACTTCTATGCTAGGCTTTCAGAATTTCCTACTGAACACATTTTGCTGCTTGAGCTTAAACTCTGAACTTGCTCACCACACTTGAAATTTGGGAAGGATAATTTTCTGTTGTTAGGGGCAATCCTATGCATTGGAGAATATTTATCAGCCCTTCTGTCCTCTACTCATAGATGCCTGTAGCATGTACCTCCCAAGCTGAAATACCTAAAGTATTTCCAAATTTTGCCAAATGTTCCTTGGGGCAACAATGCCCCCTGTTTAATATCACTAAGTTGTGAGGATGTGGGTTTGGCTCTCAGCTACTCACTAAGTCTGACAAAAGTTAACTTTCTCAAACTTTGAGCCCCATTTTCCTCTTCTGCAGGAAATTGGGTGGGTGAAAATTAAGTAATTTTTGTTAAGATTAAATGAGACAATGTACGTATATTATTTAGCTTAATTCAAAGCATGTAACCAATACATGTTATTTGCTATTACAATTTAATTTATCATTCTTTTTGCTATTATCAATGGTACTGGTATTTCCTCATAGCTCTTGCCAGAAGAAAAAAATCTAGACCGAAAAAGGAAAAATGCCTTCTCATATTTTCTTCAGTACATTTACATTTTAATATGAACACAGAAATTCTTAGCCACACATCAGATTACTGCTTTCTCTAAGACTATTTGTGCTGCTTTACCTCCAACTGTACAGATAATAGTATATACTTCTTACATGTCTTAAGCATAGCATTTAAGGAAAGCAAATGTTCTTAAATTTTTCATTTTTAATGGATTATTGATATGTATTCATTACTATTTTCTCTCATAATATATGACATAAAAAATGCAATCAAATTGTTATTTGATTCTTATAACAAAATTATGAGCAAGAATATCAGCAGGTAATTCACCAAAGTGGAAATTTGACTAGAAATATGTGGACGGAGATTACAATACTCTCAAATAGTGAAGTGTAAATTAAAAAAAATATATATACTATTTTTTCCTATTAAATTAGCAAAAGAAATATTGACAAAGGGATAACAAAGCTGATAGTGACCCACATTGCTTTCTAGCAGTGAAATGTTATGTGCCTTTGGGAAAGCAATTTGTCCCAGTCTAGTCTTGTCGAAGGCATCTGCTCATGTAGTCCCTTGAGCCCAATGTGTAGAATGCTTTATGGCTGGTGAAGGAGTCCGAAGTTTTACCACCCCCAAACTGCCTTTTGGGGTATTGATTTTAATCTGGTTATTAAGAAACAAAAAATGTTTGATCCTCCTCCTTTCCTGCTCAAGAGATTCAGATGGAAAGGCATGCTCCAAGAAGGATATCTTAGCTTGTTCGTTTTATTTTAATTTGAATTCAGTATAGAAGGGTTCCAGGCAGGAGCCTGAAAGCTAGATGACCCACTGTGTCTCCTTGTTTATGGGTTTCTTAGCAAGAATTTGCCTGCCAGGTGCGTTCAGTGGTCTTCCTCAGCTATCTGTAAATAGCCCATTCTCATTTTTGAAGTCTAAGAACCTGAGTCCTCAGTTTTCTCCTTTGTCCAAAATGTCATTTATGCCCAATTTTGCCTCACTGTCTTTGGAATTTTAATACTTATGTGAATTCCCTGTGGGCACATATTAAAATTTGATTTTCTCTTGTTAATCTGCTGTATGTAATTTGAATTATTAGCCTAGCTTGAAGAATGTAGGTAGTGAGAGGAAAAGTATTTTTTAGCTCCCACACTGTCATACATGTCTCTTCAATGCACTTACTCTTTTTTTCAAGGTCCTTAAATGCCTTCCTCTCATATCTATTCTCTGCCTAAGTATTTCTGGGTAGCCCTTTAGACTGATGATCCTTTGAAATATGTTATCTTAATGACCAATTCACAACTCAGAGACAAAATGTCCTATATATATATATCCTCTTTATTAAAATTAGGGTGAATATAAAAAGACATTTTCCTACATCTTATCTGGGTCCCTATGGGAACAATCCAGTTGAGGCCACCCTCTGCTGCCCTGTGCTGACACACAAAATGTTGGAGAGGGGCAGGCGGGAGAGGAAAAAAAAACCAAACACCTATATCCAAATGTCTTTCAAGTGTTGGAACCCCTACAGTTAGTAATTTCTTTCTTGTTATTCTAATCCTAATAATTTTAATCAAATGAAAGTTGGGAGGAAGACATGAGTGAAGCTTATTTTAATATTTCATTAATAGTAAACAATAGAAAAAGAACTTGAATGTTTACTAGGAGGGGAAGGATGAGAAAATTGAGAAGTAGCCACTTCGTGGACCATTTTGCTATCTCCCAACTGAGTTTGTGGAGATCATAGATGAGAGAAAATGTTACTGATCATGTTTGGTGAAAAAAAGGATACAAAACTGCATTTGTGTTCTGGCTGCAACCCTATAAAATGCATAGGGACCGACAAATACTCTCTTCTTGGCCAAATTTAGATAGGCTCCCCTATGTCCTCTTTTTCGACTAGGCCTCAGCTTTGGCCTATGAAAGCTGCAGATTCTTGGGACAAATGACTTCATCCACTCACCACCACACCAAAAGACCTGAGTAAAGTCTAACATAGTTTCCAACATCTTGAGGCTATACCCCTAGGGTGACCCTAGCCCCACTAAAAAGACCTGTTTGAAATCAATCAATCAAACAAACAAACTCAAGGCCTTCAAAAGAATTTACTGTTCGTTCTAGCCAGCACCTGAGCATAGGCCCCTGACCCCACTTTTCTAGAGCATTTATTAAAAAGGGCTTACAATTGTAAACCTTCCTTGGTCATTTTGAGATGTATAGGAATTTCCTACAAATCGGGATTGCCTCTCAAGTATCTGAAAGCCATTTTTTGAAATATAATCAATAGGAGGACAAGGGCCTCTGTCTCCCAGTCTCTGTGGAAGTATAGAATCTTAAATTCAATAATTGCCAGCTAACAGACACAGCAGGCCTAATTGCATTTACACTGACCAATTCTATAATTTTTCACTTCTCTGACTTTGGTAAGTCACCACTGTTCCCCTCTCTATTCTCTCATTCTTTCTTTAAAACATCTAGTCATCTCCATACAAATTAAAGTTCAGTTCAGTTCACACTGGACCCTCTTTCATAATGCAATAGTATATTACTGATTAAGATCTGTCATTACTACTAACTAGTGACTGGCTTTGTTTGTTTTTGACAGGTCCAGTTGCTCAGTAACTTAAGCCCTCGATCACTGCATTTGATTCAGGGTGCTTGGGTAATACTCATTAGAAATCATTAGCAAAAGCATTCTCTCTGTTTCAAGAAAGAATGAGAGAATAGAGAGGGGAACAGTGGTGACTTACCAAAGTCAGAGAAGTGAAAAATTACCCATGTAACTTGTAATAGCCATGATTACAAGTTAAACACAACTTTGCTGGGAAGCAATTTTGATTTATGAATTCCACATTAAACATTTAAGTACATTTGTTATGCCTAGCATAATGGTGACTTTTTGGGTAATGATTTCTTAGAATCACAAATAATATATAAATTCCCAATGATTCGGAGTGGTGTGAATGTGTCCGAAGTGATTGCTTATTATACTGAAATACTAGGTTTATACTTTAGCCTTTGTTACTTCCTTTTGTGCCTCAGAATCTGAAAGTGCAATCTTGTGTGAGGGCAAAGAATTATTACTCTGAGAAGAATATTTCAGTATGTCTTAGCTGATATTCATTTGTCCTTAATTTAGTGTTTTGCAATATATCTCAGAAATGAATAAAAATACTTTAGAAAGACGTAGGATTCAAAGGTTTTGCATCTAACTTTATGTTCTGGTATCTGTTTAAGGCTTGGTGTTAGGAAGTACTGACTGCGGGACCACAACTATTACCCTCACCTCTTTCACTTTTGACTTCTCTCATACCCCTTACCTTAGAGGTGCCTGAACACAGCATACATTCTTAGTATTACATGATTTTATTCTTTCTGTTTGTTCTAGTCTCTTATCCTTTGCTCTTTGATTATCTCATGAATCTTTCATATTTTTCAAAAATGAGCTCAAGCCTGAATTTGTTAAGAGGCAACCTATACACCTGCCCCCAGCAACCTCCCTTTGGTCTCCAATCTTTGTTGCAATATCAACCATCTCAGCCCACATACCTTCCCTGTTTATATTTCTTACTATACATAAGTTCTCCTACGGTAGGGATCATTGTATCCCTGATGTCCAGCACAATTTCTAACACAAAGTAAGTATTTAAGAAGTGATTTTAGAACAAACAACTGGAACTCTTTTTGCTTCCAGAGACTAATTTATATTACCAATTATAATCAAGAGCTGACATTTAATTTCTCCCTTTCATCCAGTATGCACATGTGTGCATGTGCACACATGGAACTGCAAGATGATTTAAGGAAAAATCTAAATATACAAAGTACTGAAAAAAGTATATACAAGCCTGATTATAGACTCCCCATCCTCTCTGGACTGGGAGCACTGAGGTGGGTTGTGGGAAGAGATGCAGAGACATGTAACTTACATTTTGCAGCTGGACATGATTCTTCATGAAGTTATCTGACTTTGCCATTGTGCTGGTTGCTTTGAGACTATAGTTTTTACCATTTTGTGGCTCTTTCAGCTGCTCTTGGAATTGTTTAGCTTGTTTCCTGCGGGTTTAAATAAATAAGTTTATAGTTACATAAATTAATTCTATGCATATTTTTTGAGGTTCATTCATTCCCATCACCTATATTTGTCATTTACTAAAGCTAGATAAACTCATTTAACAAAGAGAATCCTTCCCGTATTTTCAACCCCACCAAGAAATACTTCCAACTTGCAGAGAAGGTGGTATTATTCATCATCACCTAGGGATTTGCATCCACTGGTGCTCTGAAGGCAGACAGAAACATAATGCATTGTCTTCACCCCCATGGATGTAAGAGGTCCCTAACCCAGAGTGCTCAGCTGCAAAGAATTAGAAATGTTCTGAAGAAGTTACCAGTGGAAAAATGTGAAGCTTGGACCTAGCAGCCAGATATAATATACTTGCAAAGTTACAAATTCATATTAGTACAATTCAAATATGTGTAGCTTGATTGCATGGCTGGCATATGTACCATAACATGTGTGTTTTCTCTTATACAGTTTAGAAAAAATTCATTTATTGTTACCTTCAGCCCTGAATATAAATATTTTTATTCCTTTGTAAATTTTTCTTTATAAATAACAAAAAATAATTAACTCTTAAAAAGTGTCTACTATGTGCAAAACATCATTTTAAGTGTTTTCCATGTATCAGCTCACTTATTCTTCACTAAATTTCTGTGTGACAGGGTATTAATTCTATACTCATTTAGTAGATGAGAAACAGATGCACAGAAAGTTAAATATTTTTCCCAGAGTCACATAGGTAGTGAGTTGTAGAGTTGGATTTGACCCCAGATGGTCTGGCTGCCTATTCTGTACCTTTAACTATCACTCAGAACCATCAAACTACTTGTCCATGGTCCCATATCTTCTCAGTGGGAAAGCTAAGACCACTCTCAGTTCTTAGCCTCTAAATAAAGACCTCCTGCCTGCATGTGTGGAGTGACTATTGTTTGACTCAGTCAATCAGAAAGATGCAACAAATTACTGCCTTATTAGCTGCACTCTCCCAAGAGCTTTACAGCAATTATCTATCAACAGAAGACTCAGTACCCATTAAACAAACAAAAACAAGCAAACAAAAAAGCTTTGCAGAATCATCTCCCCTGAAATTTGCCTCTTCTCCTGAGGCCTCTGTCAAGACAAGAATAGAGATTTTGGTGGAGTATATACACTGGCTTTTGCAGGGAGCTTCTCCAGCCAGGCAGCAATCTACAGAGCATTGATTGGCTCAGTATCTGAAGAACTAGGATTTGACTCTCAACTCTGCCTCCCTCCAGTTTCATTTTGATTTCCTAAATCAAAATGAGTGATTTCCTAAACTTCTCTGAGCTTCAGTTTCCTCATCTGTAAATGGAGTTTGTAAAAGCTAGCTTATATGGATACTAAATGTGAGAGCATGTGTGAAGTGTTAATCTCTTCCTCATCTCATCATTTAGCAAGCTTAGTTTTACAGCAGATGCTACAGATGAATTGGGACACTGTTCAAATATTTCTTTTATCACTTCTATTATTTGTCGTCGTCGTTTTTTTTTAATCTCCAGGAATCTTAGTTGCTTCAATCTAGTTGTAATAATCTATCTACTTCCTAACAGTTAATCTGAAGCCTTTTGTTAAAAATAAATCTATCGTATCAGCATTTTAAGAAGCACATTATAGCTACAAAATCCTACCAGAAATTCACTGATGACGCAGATAGAGATCAGTAGGTTCTACTTGAGTAAATCATCATGAAGCAGTGAAAGGGGGCTTGGCACAGAATAAGGACCCAGTTACTCTCCAAAGAATTAAATAGTAGAAATACTATCTTTTCAGTAATTCCATAATTCAATGACTGGGAAATGTAAACTTCTAAAGCAATTTTCCTCATAAAATGTCTGACTGCATTTCCCAAAACCTTTTATAATTTGTTTTCCTTTACTTCCTTCTCACTCAATTCCTGACTCACTAATATTCCAGAATAAATGGGCTTTCCTTTTGGAGCCTGCCTCCTTCTCTATTATCCCTGCCCTTTCCCAGGCATGCAGATTCTTGCTCTTTCCTCCTTCCCCCAGCAAAGCATAACAGAGAAAATGAGCAGCATCTGATCACAAAGCCATTAGCTCTCTCATGAGAGCAGTTGCTCTAGGAAAGACAAGATACGGGCATTGCACACTGAACTCTGCCAGCTTAACAATGTTGGTACTAAAATTGTATAGTTTATAGAGTTTTAAGTTTCTCTGGCCCAATTCATCAGAAGGAAATGAGATGTAAATAGTGGAATATCAGATATCGCTATAAAGTTCATTAATGGACTTTATTTGTAATGCTGCAGGTCAGGTTCCTGGGGAAGCAGACACTGAGATGGAGATAACATGAAGGATTTTTATTAGGGAGAATTCTTTGGATCAATACTTGGGGAAGCAAAGAGAAAGAAGCAGGACTGGGCAGAAGGAGAAGTTGGAATGTGATACAGTCTCAGTGAAGATCTCGGCAAGTCCCACGTAGAGCTCTGAAACTGGCATGGCCTTACACTCCAAGTTGGGACAAAGTCTAGGCCTTCAGGGCCTTGTATTGACCTGTCATTGGATGTGGGCTATCTCAGGTCAGAACGTGTACTAGAGAAAGGTAACCCTTATCATAACTGTGTTTTAGCAACTGAGGGACTGACTTTCACTACTGAAGAGAATCATAGCATGTAGCAGGGCATCCATTGCCTGTCCTTAAGAGGTTTTTTTTTTTTGTGACCTAAAATCTTTTACTTCAGAGGGTGAACCAAGGTCAGATTGTTACCATTTCAGCTTTTTACTGGTAGCGCCGGTTCTCCTTTCTCCTCCTGTGTTTTCCCAGTTGCGATAATTACTTGTCCTAGATTCTGTTCCTAGTGCATCTCCTCTCCTATTCCAATTCCTTTCGAAGAATTGAATCATGACCTGCATTTCCAAAGTCTACTAAGGACTTCTAGAACAGACAGCCTCACATGTCTTACCCGTGAGAGTTAAAATTAAAAAGAAAAGCTACAAGAATTTATAGTTGCCAGATGAGCCATATCAGCTAGAGTTGAAAGGCTTAATTAATAGTTCTATTAACTACTTATAGGAATATATGGATTTATTGGGAGTGATGGGAGTTTCTTTCATTTTCTCCTTTAGAGTTGTTGGGATTTAATTAACTCAGTCCTCTAAAAATCCTCTAAATTCAAGAAGGTGTTCCTCACTTCTACTGTATCATATTACCTTGCCTTCAAACTTTCATCAACGAATAATTTGCTGTAATATTCCATCTGGTGAGGTCATGCCATACCAAGAGTGATAAGAGAAAAAAGACAGAACCAGAGTGGTGGGATCTGAGGATTATGAGAACTAAAATATAAATGGCCTATAAATGAGAGATCCTAGAATCCTAGAAGACTTGAGACTTCCAAGATAAAGTAAAGAAATTATACACATATACACAACCTTAGAGTATGTGTGAAGGTAGAGTCTGCCCATAGTTTTGGGAAGGAAATTAGAATTTCATGAATGAGCACAGAGAATCTTTGCTAGGGTGTCATAAAAATTAACATTACTTTCAGCTATATAAATTAGATGCTTGGGGCAGAGTGTGGTATTCCTCTCATGCCAAGAAAAATAAAAGAAGTCCATGCCTAGAAATTGTACTAGAAGGAAATATACTCTAATGAGAATTATAACTCCATTTGGAATGGCTTCAATTTTTATTAATACTTTATTATGTTCACATTTTCTTATTTATTTTTAATAAAATTGTGTCCCATCTGGGCAAGCAGAAAGACGACATTCTGATTAGGGTTCCTCTATTGGCCTAGTCCTCTGAGCTGCCCATAATGACTCTGATGTTAAACAATGTTTCCATTAAATTCCCTGACATCTCTCTGAGCCCCAGGAGGAGATGTTCGTTTCAGAACCCAGTTGCTGCCCAGAGTGGGAGAGATTGACAGCCCTGCAAGTGTCAGGCTTAGTTACCAGCAGTTCTCTATCTTAGCAATTGTCATAATCAGTCGTTCATTTAGATAAGGTATAACTACAAATTATACTCCAAAAATAAGTGATTAACTATTTCATCATAGTAATTTGCTTATTGTAAATACTCAATTTCTTTCTTGCACACAGCACTCGTAAGGAGACTATTCTAATGCCCTGTCAGATGTGATTACCCATCTTGTGCTCCAGTGCACACTCTTCACTTTATAGTTACCCAGCTTCTACATTGCAATGTGGAAAACTGTAGGTGTTGACTACAGCAAGACTTCATTGAGTATTTACTCTTTTAAACACTACAGTGCTCTCTTTATAGTAGTATTATCCCATTAATTTTCAACACATTATAGACAGTTTTAGGCCACATTTATCAAAAAGGAAACTGAGGCTAAGAGGCTAGAAGGAATTTGCCTAATAATACGTAACAAGCAAGTAGCAGCCTGATGATTTGAACACATGGCTGACACATGTAAAACCCTGACCACTATGCCATGTACTGTCCCTAGAGAAACAGGAGCACCAGAGCACAACATTCCTGATTCACTCTAAGCGGTTTCATTATCTAGTGGGAGGACAGTGTGAGCCAATGTGTCTCAATATGCTAGGACAATTCTAGCATGTGATTAAGCTAGAACTGTGGAAATTCAAAGACCCTATCTGCAATTTTCTACTGTGTGACTTTGACAAATTAATATTTTTAAATTAAATTCTTATATTATTTGAAAATATGCAACAGTAATGCACAGTTCTAATTTTTGTAAGATTGGGAGATAACACATGAAAAGCCGTGTCTTTGATGAAGAGTAAATGCTTAAAAATGAACACTAACAACTATCACAGCCAAGAGTTGCCTAGGAGATGTGATAATTAAATGTGATATGGTATCGGATGTGGCCCTGGAACCAAAAAAAGCACATTAGGTAAAAATTGAAGAAATTTGGAAGTATGAGCTTTAGTTATACTGTATGAATATTAAAAGCAGAGTACTAATATATGACAATAACATGGAAAACTAGGTCTGGGGTATATAGGATATATCTGTACTATTTTCACACTAATTCTGAAAATATAAACCTATTCTGAAATAGTTCATTAAAAAATAATAGTAACTAACACTAGATTCATACCTGAGTTTTCATTATTTTTTTAAAGATCAACAGTCACAATATGCAGATAGATGTCACAGACTATATCTGGAAATTGATCCATTTTTAGAAACACAAATGGATGGAAAAATATATGTCCAATGAAAAGCAATTATGCATTGTCTTGGATTTCAGACAAGCTGTAGGAACAGAATCTGTGCCAACTTCTTCAGATCTACATGCCTTATAAGAAACTAAGAAATTTAATATTTTCATCTGCATTTCCTACTTTAGGTGCAGATTATGCCATTTCCATAAATAAAATACCTTTATTAATATTCATTTAAAATAAATATGTATGTATAAACACATACATACTTATATACATATATATGTATGTATATTTTTTTATTCTACTTTATTAGTAAGAGGACAGTGTGAGCCACAGTCACAAATAAGCACTTTTATCTGCAGAAGGTCTGGTTTCTCAGCAAGGGAACATGCTGGAGATGTGCATGTTAACTGATGAACCAAAATAGATTTTATAGCATTTATATTTCTTATTTGGTTAAAACCTTTATGAATATCAGGTAAAAACACTATGAAAGGAAAAGCACATATATATATTTTAAAGAAAAGGTTAGATACTGTTTGATAACTGGTTGATAATATTTAGGTCTACAGCAGTAATCTTTCTGTTCAGAATAGTTAACCTCAGTCACAGGCAGACACTGGGCCTTTAATTGTGGCAGGTAATCAAAATGTGCAAAGAATATAGTGTGTTCATGATCACAGAGAGGAATGATAACTATGTGCATCAAAGATAAACCACACACACATGCATACACATGCTGTACACATTCACCACAGTCTACAAAAGATTCTAAGTCATTTGTAGATGTTTAATGGACCCATTTGCACAAGATCCCTATGCCTTGAGCAAAGACAGAACTTAAAGAAAGACAAAGTGCTTCCTATGAGAGGTAACCTTTTAGCACAAGAAAAAAAATGGTCTTACTTGCTTTTGAAGTAGAATGCTGCACAGAACATGCCCACGATGATAATTCCAAAGATGATACATGAAATTGACAGCACCTGCCTTTGATAAACTTCTTCACTCTCTGTGAATTTGAAAACAGAATTAGAAATGATGTTAGTAAGACATAGCAGAGACAATCTCCATCTTTGTACTTATGAGCTGAAAAGAGTCTTTTAAAGCAAACATTTTTGTTGTTGTTGTCATGAATAAGAAAACATGAGGAAGTTATTATGATTCAATTTCTTGCAATGATATATAGAATAGCTGGTTGCTTTTTTTTTTGTTTGTATCTGCATGGCTAAATCAGAAATACACAGATATCACAATAATAAATCTTATTATCAAAAGACATTCTATGACTTTAGCACATACTTGGGACATACATTTTGAAATTATGGTGGGGTTCAAGATAATCTGCCAGAGAAACAAATATGTGTCCATCAGAACTTTCCTGTGCCAGGGATGACTTCCAATTTATTATATGATACTGATTTCACTGTAGTTTATGATTTGGTCCTTGGCTGTCAGTTTACAATTCATCTACCCATTACTATGATTGACATCACTAATGAAAGAGAACTTCAGTATGCATGTAAATATTTATTCATCCATTCTGTGACTTCTTCAAAATCAATGATCTGGCACAATAATTTTAACCTCTATTATCAAGGTCTCATAGCTTCTTATTACATAAAAACAAGAATTCATAAATAAAGCATTTCACTTTTTAGCTGTTATCATTTACATTCCAAGCTCATTTTCTGAAATATGTCTATTGAAACAGTTCTTTCATCCATCAAGACCCTTTTAGCCATAGATCACAGAAATTTCTTTCTGTTAATTATCCTTATTTGCCTTATTTCTCTCTTTATACAACATAGAGACTATGGTCCATGATTACAGTCATGCACTTTCTTGCAAATACCCTCAATTACGGTATCCTTTTCTCCTTGCCTTTTACCCATTTGGCAAAATACTGTATCCAAGAAACTGCCTTTTCCTCACTTCTACCTTAGACAGTTCAGAAATGGAGACAAGATTTCACAGTTGGGAAGACGGACATTAATAAAAGTAGACAATCACATTGCTTGTCATTGTTAACTATCACATTGTATAACAACCTCATCAACTTGCTTCCCCATTTTATTAATGATTATCTATACCTTTTCCATACTATTCAAGCATTGACTTACCCACTTCTTCCTCATTCTCAGATCTTCCATATATATTATAAAGAAAAGGAAGTCAATATAGAAGAAATCTTCTCTATTTACAACAAAAATATATAAAATTAACTGCATCTGTATTTATTCTCTTTTGTTTCTCTCTTCTTAATGTAGTACAGTAGTGCTCAAACTTTAATGTGCATTGGAGTCACCTTGAGGGCTATTGAAGAGCAGACTGACACTTTCTCTCCCATAGTTACTGATTTAGTAGCTTTGAAATGAGGACAGAGTATTTGCATTTTTTTAAAAATTCCCAGATGATTCTGATGTTGCCGGTCTATGAAACATATTTGAGAATGATTAAATTAACTAAGAATCCTCAGAACACAGATCAACTATATAAGACTAACTTGAGGGAGATTTGTTTTTCTTTGTTACCGCAAACTATGTTATCCATTTTGGACCTTCTAAATCAAAATGTTTAAAAGAAATATATTTTTTTTAATTAAGTTTATTGGAGTAACATTGGTTAATACAATTATATAATTTTCAGGTGTACATTATAATTTAACATCTGTATATTCTATTGTGTGTTTACCACCCAAAGTCCAGTTTCCTTCAGCTACCACGTTTGATCCCCTTTACCCACTTAACACTCCCCCTAATCTCCCTAAATTTGACCCCCTTTACCCCATCTATCTCCCCCCTCCTCCCTCACCTCCTATCCTCTGGTAACCATGAGTCTATAGTCCATGTCCATGAGTCTCTCTTTGCCTTGTTCATTTGTTGCTTTTAGGTTTATATCCCATATATAAGTGATATCGCGTGGTTTTCAACTTTTTCTGCCTGGCTTATTTTGCTTAGCATGATTATCTCAAGGTCCATCCATGTTGTCATAAATGGCAGTATTTCATCTCTTTTTATGGCTGAATAATATTCCATTGTATATATGTACCACAGCTTCTTCAGCCAATCATCTACCTTAGGACACTTCAGTTGCTTCCATGTCCTGGCCACTGTGAATAATGCTGCTATAAACATCGGTGTGCAAATATCTTTATACATATGATTTTTTAAGTCTTTGGGGTAAATTAAATACCCAGTAGAGAGATTGCTGGATCATATGGTAGATCAATTTTTAGTTTTTTGGGAAACCTCCATGCTGTTTTCCATTGTGGCTGTACCAATTTGCAGTCCCACCATCAGTGTATGAGGGTTCCTTTTACTCTGCATCCTCTCCAGCATTTGTTACTTGTCCTTTTGATTATAGCCATTCTAATTGGTATGAGATGGTATCTCATTCAGGTTTTGATTTGCATTTCTCTAATAGCTAGCGATGTTGAGTATCTTTTCATATGTTTGTTGGCCATTTGTATGTCTTCTGGGGAGAAGTGTCTGTTCAGACCCTCTGTTTATTTTTTGATTGGATTGTTTTTGTTGTTATTGTTGTTAAATTGTATGAGTTCTTTGTCTATTTCGAATATTAGGCCCTTATCGGAGGCGTTGCTTGCAAAGATATCTCTTTAAGGCCAACTTCTTTGAGATTGGTTCTTATGTTTTCTTCTAAGTATTTTACTGTTTCAGGTCTTATATTCAGGTCCTTAATCCATTTTGAGTTAATTATGGTATGTGGTGATAGACAACAGTCTGGTTTCATTCTTTTGCAGGTGGCTTTCCAGTTTTCCCAGCAGCATTTATTGAAGAGGTTTTCCTTTCTCCACTGTAGGTTTTTGGCTTTTTTGTCAAAAATTATTTGCTCATATAAATATGGGTTTACTTCTGGACTCTCGATTCTGTTCCACTAGTCCTTGTGTCAGTTTTGCTACCAATATCGTGCCGTTTTGATTACTGTTGCTTTGTAATATAATTTGAAGCCAGGCAAAGTGATGCCCCCAGCCTTGTTCTTTTTTCTCAGGATAGCTTTGGCAATTCGAGGTCTTTTGCGCTTCCATAAGAATCTGATGATTTTTTGTTCTATTTCATTAAAATATGCCGATGGAATTTTGATGGGGATTGCATTAAATCTATATAATTAGATAATATTGTCATTTTAGATAATATTGTCATTTTAACTATGCAGAAATATTTTTTTATTGTTTCTCATGTACACTAAAGTTAGAGAATGATTCTGTTAAAGAAAGTGCTATATTTTTATCAAAGATTAATATCTTTGGATACCATGATGTGTTCTATCATTCAGGGTCTTTACAATAACAAAATAAAAAGGAAGGGAAACTCCAATTCACTCTATGATTCCAGCATTACTTTTATGTCAAAAAAGACAAAGACATAAAAAGATAATAAATATCAAACATATATCCCTTGCTGACATAGATGCAAAAGTTCTTAAAAAGTTTTTTAGGGAATAAAATCCAGTAAAATGTTAAAAGTAATATATCATGACCAAGCGGGGTTTCTACAAGGCATGCAAGGTTGGTTTAATATTTTTAAATTAATTTTTAAATTGTGATTTACAATTTTAACAGTCAATAAAAATAATTTATCAGATTAGAAGGAAAAATTACTAACTACCAACTAACTAAAAATTACTAACATCTAACATTCATTCCTGATTAAAACTTTCAAAATCTAGAAATAGAAGAGAACTTCCTCATCCTGATAAGGAATATCTATGAAATATCTATACCTAAAAGACTGAATCATTCTCCCCTAAGATCAGTAATAAAGCAATAATATTCACTATTACCACTTCTATTCAACATTATATTTGAGGTTTAGTCAATGGAATAAGGCAAAAATAAAAATTAAAGCCATTCAATTTGAAAAGTAGAAGAAAAACCATATTTGCTCTCAAACAACATGATCATTTATGGAGAAAAGCAGATGGAATTTCCAAAGAGCTAGTATAACTAATGAGTAAGTTTAGCAAGTTTGTAAGATATAAGGTAGCAGGATAGATACCAAAATTAAATGCATGTCTATTTAATAGTAACAAAGAATCAGAAATCAAAATAAAAGTATCATTTATAATAACATCAAAATATATAAAGTACATAGAGATAAATTTGACAAAAGATACATAAAGCCTGTACACTAAAAACTACCAAACTTTACTGAGAGAATTTAAAGAAAACCTAAATAAATAAAAAGATATATTATTTTTATGGATTAAAAGATAATATTACTAAGATGTAAATCTAAGTTAGTGGATAGAGTTCAATTTTATTAAAAATCTCATGAAATATTTTATTATTATTGTTGTTGAAACTGACAAGTTCATTCTAAATGTTATATGGAAATACAAAAGATGTAGAGTAGTTAAAACAACTTTTTTGTAGCTAAGAGAGTAAATATGAAGGACTCAAATTACTTTATTCCAAGACTTATTATATAGCTATAGTAATCCAGGCAATACTGTATTGGCTTAATTATAGATAGATAAATCAATAAAACAGACAAGAGAGTCCAGAAAAATATGTAAACATATGTGGCCAATTGATTTTTGAAAAGATTCCAGGGTAATTCAATGAGGAAAGAATATTTTCAAAAAATGACATTGTACAATAGTATAGCCATATCCGCAAAAATGAAACTTGACCCTAACTTCTTACCTTATTCAAATATAAACTCACAAAAGATAATAGATCTTAATGTAAAATTTCATACTTTAAAACTTTTAGAAGAAAACGTAGGACAAAATCTTAGTAATCATGTGTTTGGCAAAGACTTAACTACAGTACTTAACTACAGTACAAAAGATATGAACTATAAAATTTTTTAAATCAATAACATAAATTTCATCAAAATTAGCAATGTTTGCTTTTCAAAATACACCATTATGAAAATGAAAAGGCAAAGCACGTTCTGGGGAAAAAAATCTGCAAAATACATATTCGATAACACAGACTTGTATCTATAATATATACATGAATGTCTTACTACTGAATAATAAGACAAACAACCCGATTTAAACCCGATTTAAAAATGGGCAAAAGATTTGAATAAACACTTTTCCCAAAGACATATAAATGGTAAATAAGTACATAAAAAGATGCTCAACAGCATAAGTCATTATGAGCTATAATGAGCTATATGATATCCTTACTAGAATGGCTAAAATTAGGCTAAATTAAAGAATAATCATACCAAGGGTGTGAAGCAATTTGAACTCTCACATACCTCTGGTAGAAATGTAAAACGGTAAAACCACTTAAAAAAATAGTGTCATGAAAGTTAAACATACCTCTACTTTATGATACAGCCATTCTATTCCTGGGTATTCATACAAGACTAAAGAAAGCATATATTCGTTATGTGCATACATTTTCATAGCAGTTTTATTTGTAATACTAAAAGACTGGGAACAATCCAAATGCCCGTTAACAAGAGAATGGATAAACAAATTGTGTTATATCCGTACAATGGAATATCACTCAGCAATAAAAAGGAATGAACTATCAATACAAGCAACAATACACATGTATCTCAGAATAATTATGCTGCGTGCAAGTCAGATAAAAAAAAAAAGTCATGTGGTTCTGGCAAAGCAGCCTGACATTTTACATGTGGAAAGATTCAAATTAGAGGAATAAAAAATATGTGTCATTGAGACCTCGTTTGGGCATATTGCTATCTTAAAGAATGCCATCCTTTTCATATTTGTGAGCTTATTAAATTTTCCAGTTGAACCAAGAAACAAATAAGTACTTGTACCAACTATAAAAAATTTCATTTCACTTAACTGCTGTGAGTTGATGACTGTAATGTAATAAGGATGACTTGTATATGATAATTTACCTCACCTGTCCTGTACCAATAAAATGATGGATAAGATCATGTCCATTAAACTGAATGATTTCCTCATGAAATCTATGTGGTGTTTTGTTCTTATTTGAAGCTAGTCAAATATAGCCAGGGGAATGCACAAAATCAATTCTGAGTTTAAATCAAGAGTGAAATTAAAACTCTAAAGACTGTGAGTAACTTTATAGAACCAGATGTAGTTACAATGATGGTACTATCAATGCCTTTGATTCAAGAACTAGCATGGTCAGGTGCAAGAAGCAAGGGTTTGAGAGTCTGGAAATTTTGGATTTGACTTTAATTTTAGCCACTTTTAATATGAGTAACCACAAATATATTACTTTACCTTTATAGATTTCAATTTTCTATCAAAATAAAGGCAATGATATGAAATGGCTACTGTAATAAATGTTATAATAAACAGGCATATAATGTTACAAAAACATATAATATAAATTAACCTATTCATAGACACCTATTCAGATCAGAGATCTGCAGTATAAGATTAAGAGCCAACTAGACAAGAGTAATGGGGATGAAGAGAACAGCCCAGAAAGAGAAAAAAGCTTATGGAAGGTCCTGCGGTAGAAGATAAATGACATGTTCAAGAATCCGGAAGATATCTCCTACCTCAGGGCCTTTGCACAAGCACTTTTCCATTGCACAATGAGGACTTGGTGTGCATTGAACATGACATTACAACAGCAGGAAGGTACTGGAGGATTTGAAAGGAGAGAAGTATAATGTGATAATATTTACATTTCTTTTTTCTTCAATGTGGGGAAAAGGCTAGAAGAGATAATGTAAATATAGAGTCCTGTTAGGAGTCTATTGTGTTAGCTCAGGTAAGACGCAAGGGATATTTATTTGACAGTAGTAACGACCGTGGTGGGGAATCAAATAAACAGAAGTGAAAAGCAGTTAGGTTGAAAATATTTAAGGGGCTAGATGATGATGATCTTAACTAAGAATATGTTGAAGAAGGTCCCAACTTGGAAGGAGAGATGAAAAACCCAGTTTTGGACACTGAGTTTTAAAGGCCTGTAAGATAACCAAATAGAGTTGTCAAGTAGACATTTAAACATATAAATCTAGGCTAAGAGGAGGTGACGGTGTTCTGAATATAAATATTTAGGGGATATGCATATACTGAAACCAAGGATGTTGCTAAGATAGCCCTAAGAGAAAATATAAATTAACGAGAGAAGACTGCCTAAGATAGAGCTGTGAGGGACTCCAAAATTTCATGAAAGAGTAGGGAAGGAACCTGTTGAGGAGATGAAAAGGGGACAGCTAACAACAACAACAAAAAGTATCGTGAACAAAAACATAAAGGGTTTTTCTGAAAGTATAGGCTATTGAATACTTTTGATAGGCCAAATAGGATACAGTCTTTTAATTTAGTGATGAAGCAATCACTGGGGAACCTGCCTATGCTCTTTTGATGAAATCATGAAGGTAGCCCCCATAATTTCCTGGGTCCTCTGTTTCATACTTTTCATATGCTGCGAGGCAAATGTAATTACTCCAAATCAACCCTGTTTTCCATCACTTTGGCCTGGATTTAGAATCTAGAATTCCAGAAAGCAGTGAACATCTCACTTGTAAATTGGGGCTACCATTAGCTTCATTGCAGAGAAGTTATGAGGATTAAATGAGCTAAGATATAAAGTGTCTCAGTTCCTAACTCTGAGTAATCATTAAATATTAAGCTGAACCACATAAAACTGTCATTTGAGGAGGGCAATAAATGAGTGAACACTGGCAATTTGATTCTATGTAATATGTAGTAACTTATTATTCTATGGAATATTAACATTTTTACATCACATTTTTAAAAACCCAGATTATAAAGTCATTTTCGAGGGCAAAACCAATTTTCGCTTAAATAGGAATTGGTAAAGAGTGTTTTCATGATTTCCAGCTCCCAGTTTTGGTCCTTTTTCCTTTTCTGTTATGCACAGGACTTGCTCCTCTTTTTTATGTGATCGTATTGCTATAAAGGTAGAAACTAGAGAGGGTAATGTTATGGTGAAATTTCAGAAACTGACATTGGACCATTAAAAAAAATTCTTTGGCAGGCAGCCTGGACTGAGACTTTGAAAGAGACCATTGCTCTCCTTAGCTGCACCATTGCCCACCTCACTCAAGGAGCAGTGTGATTGGCTGATGTGTACACCTGGGTTTAAGCACCAGCTACAGCTATTTTTATCCTCTCTCATCCATGGTCTTTGTCAATAAAATGGGGGAAATACTATATACGTCATGTATTCGTGAAGGATTTCAATAAGAGAGCACAACTAAAATGCTTACAAAAATGCCGGTTCCTTCCTTTTCCCTTTTTATCCTGGAGCCAGTATTCAAGTAAAAAACAGGCCTTTAAAATACTCCACTTCTTTTATGTAAAACTAACCTTACCTACAGGCAGTCTGTGACTTCTGTCTCTGGGCCCCACTGTCTGTTCCCTGAGACCTAAATCGAAGGAAATTACTTTTATGTCATTTTCTTTACTCATGGTTCCTTGTACTTTTACTCTTCATAACTGCATTTTTCAACTAGTGGTTTTGAATTTGCTAGAAAGATGTTTTGGAGGATGCAATGCAAATGATCTTCCTTGGGGCATGGGCTATCTTTCATACTGTCCTTCACATAAGAAAAATGTGTTCCTTGTTGCCAGAGACGCAGCATTCTTGGAAAACATGTAGGCTACAGCATTGCATACGAAACTAGAGAGCTCACAGTTTAGTTCCTGGTGTGCAAGTCTGCCTGACAAGAATGCTTTTGAAAACTGTAGACTTCTAGAAGCCTCTCTATAAAAACCTACTAAGCTATAGGAAAAAACGATGATACCCAAAGAAAATTATAGTTGCTGTTTTCCTATACCATTTCCCTATGGAGATCTCTATATTAACTGTAGAGGTATATATAGGTGACCATGATGAACTGTAAATCCCTATAAATGTGAGAGAAGAGGAAATGTTCTTAAAGGTGACTCCACATCCCCTCCAAGTATGAGACCTTAGGAGTCCACTGCCTCTTGAGAAACTTTCCTTTGTACCACCAGTTTTAATTAGGTCTATAAGACATCAAACCTAAGCACACACACACATACACATCAGTAAGTCGTATATAAGACAAAAAGCTTTTCCACCTAGACCACTTCATATTCAACATATTCAAATCATACCTTAGGTGTCAAATGAAAGCATGATTATTTTGATAGTTCATTCTTGAGTCAACCTAACAATACCACCAGCACTCATTACTGGAGACCCTACAGTTAAAAGTCTACATCCAGAAGCAAAAGTCAACATAACACAACAATATTCACTAATGAAACAACCATTTATGAAATGAGTCTTCACTCCAGTGCTTCTCCCTAATTCTAGCATTTATTTCTATTCATGAAGTCAACCTTATAATCTGGGTAGGTCAGTCTCTTCCTGATTGAAGGCCTATGACTTTTTCATCCTCGTTTTAACTAGATTAAGTTTAAGTAGATTTATTCTCATATTTATTATTATTCTTGGAACAAGAAGGCCTTCTGAATTTTGTTCTTAAAAATCAACAAATGCTGGGGATAGATTAAAATTTTAGGACCTTACAAAGAACTGTGAATTAACCTTGATCAGGAAAGAGAATAAAAGGAAAGAGAAGAATATTAAGAATGTTGGAAACTGGGATTTGTACTTCTTAACTTGAAGACAAAAATGAATGAAAAGTTAAATGGCTTAATAACTGCACAAGTAAAGCAAAAACATTATGTCATAAAGGTAAAAGAGGTCCTGAAGGCAAATGAAATGGATTCTCCCTAGGAGATGAATGAGATCAAAGACACACTGGCAAGGTGGGGCACCAAGAGAGTATGTGGTAAGAATATTGAGAAAATCAAAAAAGCTCCCTAGTCCTTGCTGCAAGGAACCCCAGTGGCTTCCAGCAGAACCACCAAGTGCAGAGGGCCTGAGATGACCAAGAGGTACTAAAATACTCTATGTCTAACACAGTGTTATGTCCACCTGGAAACCCTCTTCCTTTCTCTACCTGCAGAACTCCCACTGTTATGAGTTGAATTGTGTCCCCCCAAAAGATGTTGAAGAACTAATCCCAGTACCTGTGAACGTGATCTTTGTATATAGAGCTTTTGTAGATGATCATATTTAAATGAGATCATTAGAATGGACTTTAATCCAGTATTACTGCATCCTTATCAAAAGGAGAAATTTGGATGCTTAGACACACACAGAGGGAAACACCATGTGAAGATTAAGGCAGAGATTGGGATTATGCACTGACAAGTCAAAAAAAGCCAAAGATTGCCAGAAAACCACCAGAGTCTGGGAGAGAAGCAAAGAATACTTCTCTTTCACAACCTTCAGAAGGAATAAACCCTGTTAACATCTTGATCTTGTACTTCCAGCTTCTAGAACTATGAGATGGTACATTTCTATCATTTAACTACTAGTTTGTGGTACTTTGTTATAGGCACCCTAGCAAGCTAATATACCCACAGACCCATAAAAACTCAGAATAAATATTATTAGGTCTGAAAATTATTCTCAAGCTCCCTCTTATTTGTCTTTTCCATATCTTTCTACGACTGCATTGTCTTGTACAAAAATGCACACCTCTGTTTCCTCACAGCCCAGACTGAGAGCTCCTCAAAGGCAAGAATATCATCTTCATTCCTGGATCTCTGTACCTGGCGCGTGCTTGTTCTGCACACAGCGGGTAGTCAACAGGCCTCTAGAGGTTGAACTCATTAGCTTCTGGGTTGTATGTCTACTGACATTTTACTGTTTGAGCCCCTGCATGGTAGGGTAATAAAAATAGGCACCTCTTTCTCAGAGAGATGTCCTTCTACCCCAGGGATTTATTCTGTTGCTCTTTTCAGTCCACTGTGAAGGAGCATCATTTAAAAGGAAAATACTTACTTCATAATAAAATGTTTACGTTCAAGATATTTTATCATCATTCCATGCAAAGTGCTTTTAGGTGTGTATTATCCATAAAATTTGATATTTAAAGGGAAATAATTGTTTAAATTCATAAACACATTTATTCTCAACCTGTAATTTCCATTTATTTTCCCCCTCATTCCCCACCAAATATAAACCTTTCCTATAAAATCCCTTATCACTCCCCCTCCTTTTCCAAACAGCACAGCTCTGGCTGACTATAGATAAGTGAATGCTATAAAACACATTTTGAAAAAAATGAAAAGCCCTGGATCTTCTCATTGGCATGTCTAACATGCACTGGGCTTTCCAAATGCTATTTCTCCTACAAATAAATTATTAGTAAAAAGCAAATTGCATCAAAATAAATCTGTTGAGGAGTTTTCAATGCTAAGGTAAAACCAGTTTTTGGCTTACGGCTTCATTGTTAAAAGGTCTGAGAGTTTCATTATTCCTGAGCCTGTAATAACTGTCTCCCAATCATTATCCTTAATCCCAGTTTTTATCACTTAGGGTTCACTGTTCATTGGCAAAACCACAATGTACTAGCAAGATATGAGACTCAGAATAAGAAAATGTTATTTTCTTGGCAATGAGGAGAATTTGACCCAATGGTTTTTAGGAATCTCCTGGTGTTTGACTTGTTTTTATTGAGTGGGAGGTCTAATCCACTAAAATTGTTTCAACCTTGCTACACAGGAAAACAGTCAGGCCCAAAGTAACACCCAACCCTTCCAGATTGGTTTAATGGATGGCCACCACCCTCAGCCAGGTGAGATGTAAGATAAAGGAATCTAACCACTTTGCCTCAATTAAAGGTGAACTAGCACAATCTATTAGTGTCATCTACAGTCATCTTTTTGTACAGCTGCTCAGGCCAATAGCCTTGTAGTTATGTGTGAGTCTCAGGCCCATGTTATAACTATCCATCAGGGGCTGTCCTGAGTCAGGTTGGGTATCAAATAGCGCAACACAAAATTCTGGACCCTAGGCAGTGATTCCCTACTCTCACTATACATTAAAAATACTGGGAAAGCTTTTCAAATACACCTAAGACTGAATCACATCCCAGAGCAGGAGATCTGAATTTCTACTACTGAGACTCCAGATTTATATTTGTTCAAATCTGTCTATGGCAGTCAAGGCGTGTGCGCGTGTGCGCGCGCACACACACACACACACACACACACACACAGAGTGATATTTAGTTATAATTTTGGTTCACCCAGCATATCTAAAATAGTATTATTTCAACATGGAACCTCTATAAATATATTAATAAAATATTTTACTTTTGGGGGAGTATTAAGTCTTTGGTACTAAGTGTGTATTTTGTACATACAGCTCATCTTGTTTTAGACTGGTCACATTTCAAGTGCTCAATTGTCTCATATGGTTAGTGGCTATCATATTGGACAGCATAGGTCAAGAGCTAGACTTCAGGGAAATGTTTCTAGGTACCCTCCCTGACTACTTATGTGAATTTGAGCAATTTTATTAAACCTATCTGTGACTCAGTTCTTAATGTGAAAAAATAACCATGATCATAATACTTCCCTCACTGGATTACTGGAAGATTAAATGAAATGCTTTATGTAATGCATTTAATGAAAACAGGGTCTGGCTCACTAATAGTGTTTATAAAATTTAGGTGGCTTTATTTATTATTACTATTGCTATTGCTTTGATATATCATGGTATAGATTGCTAAGAAAATCTATAAAGTTGGATTTGAGAGGTAGCATTTAAACAATTTGAAAATAAATGACTTTCAAGACCTTATGTGAAAAAGGAAAATGAATAATTAAAACAGGCATTGTCAAACTCATTGGTGTTGAGTACAGAGGTATACTGAAGCTCCTTAAATTAAATTAATGCTAACAATAATAAATATGTATGTTGCTTTATCAACATCAGTGTTGATAATATTTACCTTTATTCATTTTAAATTTGGCTTCTGAAAAATTTATTATAAGGATAAATATATGCACACTAGAGCTGGAAGTAAAATAGCTAGGCTGATCTTTCCCCTTGAATATTTTTCTGCACCTGCCCCTGCACTGCTTTCTTTGGTAACCTATCAGCATTTCTCTACTTGCTCAGAATTTTTATTCCCCTAGAAATCTACCTGACTCATGCTCTTGGCTGGTCATATCTCTTACTCCATCTAAGAAGCTCCTTTTATTTTCTGACCCTGTTGTTAAGATACCTAGTTGTTTCTTTTTTCAAAATTCAAATTCCTGTTCTTCATTTTATTTTATTTTTCTGATGCCTACAGCACCTGATCTTCCTCGGTTGTCTCCCATCCAAGTACTATCCAGGCGTGACCCTGCTTAGCTTCTGAGATCAGATGGGATTGGGCTTGTTCAGGGTTGCATGGCCATAGACAAATTTTTGTTCTTTAAGATAAAATTTATATCAAAGTGTAATACATAAAATGCATAATTTATAAATTTATAGCATGAAAAAATTTTACAAAATGAACATACATAGGTAATCAATACCTAGGTCAAGAAATGGAGCATGACCAGTACCAGAGAAGGATCCCACATATCACTCCTAATCACAAACCACTTGTCCTACAATATAACCACTGACTTGATTTCTAACACCAGAAATTAGCTGTGCTTGTTTTTGAACTTTGTATGAATGAAATCATGTTATTTATATATATATTTTTATATCTAGCTTTTGTCATTTATTATGCTAGTGAAATTAAATCATGTGTATACATGTAGCTATGGCTCATTTATGATTTTTCTTGACCTGCTTTATAAAACTTACAATAAAGTCAAAATCATGGGCACTTTTGCATATTAGCACTCATAGGTTAACCTCATCCTTTTGAGTGGCTGCCTAATATACTTCACTTACAGTGAAATCAGACAAACATTTATAATATTTCTAATTTTGCCTGACTCTAACCAATGCTATGAAGAGCAGTCTTATAACTTGTATTAACTACACTTTAAATAGAGTATTGATCAACTATATAATGTGTAGAGAGTATCATAAGGAAGAAAAGGAAAGTCAGATAAAAAAAAATAAAAGTAAATGCCTGTGGGGAACAAGAGATTCTAGTGAGGATGTTGTCCTTCCTCATTCTGATAGCTGAGGTTTCTCAGCCTAACAGCTCTCCAACTCTCAACCCAGTGCAAATCTTGTCAGCAAGCCTCACTTACACAAAGAGTGCCAGTCAGCTTTCTTAAGCAAAGGAGAGGTCTGACAAACATATTGTTTTATTCAGTGGCAGCAGATACTCTCAAGTGTCCTTAATGCACAAATATGAATGAGAAATCCTGACTCATGAAGTCTATGAAGAGAAACATAATAAGATCCCAGAGCGAAATATGAAGTGTTAACTTATATAAGTATCCAAAATGGATCTTCAAAATACCCCTAAAAAACAAACAAACAAACAAAACACTGATTTGTTTTACAATCCTGTTGTGATTTCCAGCTTTAATACTGGAAATTGTGGTACATTTAAAGGTTCATAATCTCTAATGTCAAAAGACTTAGGAACAGGGATCTTTTTGTTATTTCAAAATGTGAATTTTAAGTCTCATCTTCTTTGCCCAAACAAAGAGCAATAGGGGGTACTTTTTGATACGTGATAATCTTATAGTGCAGTTATCCATATCCTTCCTTCCCAGATGAGTTAAGAAAAACAAGCTGTTATCCAGCAGTGAAAGAAATTTGTGTTCCACTCTGTAGTGATACTGACAGGGGTTTAGTGACAAGTGTACTTCAGCAGGGTGTGAGCTACAGGATCCAAGAAGATGACAGGGTTAATACCAAGAGATAAGAACAGTAACGGTTCAACTGAGACAGAAGCAATAGGAGATACTCGCCACTTTAAGAATTAGTACAAGCAAAGACTGTCTGAAAGATATATCCAGAAGCAAGATAAACCACATATGACCTATGAGGAAAGCTATTCAAGCATCTGGTTATCGCTGAATTGAATAGAATTTTTAGGTCTTTAGCAAATCCTCAAGTCTTTGTGGTATCTATGCGTATAATCTTCAATAAAAGTATGTGAAGTATTTAGATTTACTCTCTGTCCTAGCTACATCATAGCATAGTTCTTATTTTGTAGCAAGAAGTGTATCCCGATAGCTGCAGAGGCTGCTGTCTTGCCTGCATGCCCATTTGTGTTTGGAGAAAAATGAATCTCTTGTGGCATCATAGGCTATAATCACTGTGTCTTTTATTTTCTATTTCTGGTGCTTTGACATCTGGGCCTTGCTGACTCTGAAAGGACAGCCCCTCCCATGGTTAGCTAGTTCTGGGAGATAGTAAGCAAATAGCTTATGAGCATGCTTCTCAAACACAAACCAACCAATCCAGAGCTCCAATCCCCACCAACTCTTTCACCACACTCTCACACTTTGGAACACTGTCCACCTGCCCTAGCAACCCTAGGATTAGGTAGCTGACCACTAAGGGTAGACTCTATACTCAAAGACTGCTAAAATTGTTCAAACTAGCCAATTCTAAGCCTGTTTATCCTGCTTCACACACTGCTTCCTGTGATGATCACAATAAAGGCTCTTGCCCACAGTTCCTACTTCTTTTCTGCCTCCTGGCTGACGTTGGTGTTTCCCCCATGAGGCACCCCCATAGCATGGTGTGCCTCCACTTCTTGGGGACTAAGAGTAACATACTACCTTTTCAATGGCAATTGTTTCATGACCTGTGGCCTTACTAGAACTTAAATTTTATATTATTACCCTATATTTTATAAGCTATTCAAATGTATGTGTTGTGTTAACAAATTATAAAGACTTTAAAAATACTGAACATTTTGCTTTACTAAAGCTAAAAAGTAGCTGCTTATGTCAATCTGATGGAGCAACCACTACTCATTGGAATAACTCATAAGGACGTTATCTCTGAACAGAATTAAAATTTCAGATTAGCAGAAAGTTATTGCTTATGTTTATTGGATTTTCTCCTGCATCCCACATCAGACACTGTCTAGAATTATACTTTGGCTATAGAATTTATACAACTCAATAGCAAGAAACCAAAAAAAAAAAAAATCCTATTAAGAATAGGCAGAGCATCTGAACAGATATTTTTCCAAAGAAGACATAAATAAATATGGCCAGTAGGTACATGAAATGGTGCTCAATATCACTAATCATCATGAAGATGCAAATCAGAACCACAATGAGATATCAATTCACACCTGTTAGAATGGCTAACATCAGAAAAACAAAAGATAAGAAATGTTGGCCAGAATATGGAGAAAAAGGAACGCTTGTATACTATTGATTGGAATATTAATTGGTACAGCCACTATGGAAAACAGTGGAGGTTCCTCAAAAAATTAAAAGTAGAACTACCATATGATCCAGCAATCCCACTTCTGGGTATATATTTGAATAATGGAATCATGACCCGAAAAAGATATCTGCATTCTCATGTTCACTGCAGCATTATTCACAATAGCCAAGATATGGAATCAATCTAAGTGTCCATCGATTGATGAATGTATAAAGATGTGGTGTGTGTATATATATATACATACATACATATATATGAATATATATATACACATATACATATATATGAACATATATATATATACATATATATGTGTATATTTATATATATGAATGTTATTCAACCATGAGGAAAAAATGAAATCTTGTCAAGTTCTACAACATGGATGGACCTTAATGACATTATTCTAAGTGAAATAAGTCAAACAGAGAAAGTGGTATAATCTCACTTATATATGGGATGGGGAAAAAAGCCACTCTCATAGAAACAGAGAGTAGAACGCTGCTTGCCAGAGTCCAAAGAATGGAGGAAATGGGTGATGTTGATCAAAGAGTTCAACTCCTGGTTAGAAGATTAATAAGTTCTAAGGATATAGTGTATAGCATGGTGACTATAGTGAACAATACCATATCATATACTTGAACATTTCTAACAATTAGATCCTAAATGTTCACACACACATACACACACACACACACACACGGTAATTATGTGAAGTGACAGAGGTGTTAACTAATCCTATTGTGGAAATCATTTTGCAATGTGTAGATGTAATAAATCAGCACATTGTATACCTTAAACTTAGACACGTCATATATAAATTATATCTCAATAAATATGGAAAAAATTAAACATAAAAACGTTTCTAAAACTCTAAAGTTAAAAAAAGAAAAAAATGCAAATCAAAATCATAATTAGATATGACTTTGCACTCATTAGCATGACAGTAATTAATAAGACAAACGATTACAAATGTTGGCAAGTATGTGAAGAAATTAGAACCTTCATGCATTGTTGCTGAGAATGTAAAATGATTCATCTGCTTTGGAAAATAGTGTGGCAGTTCCTCAAGCAATTAAACATAAAATTACCACATGACCCAACAATTCCACTCCTAGTTTCCTACATAAGAGGAAAGAAAGCATATATCTATACAAAACCTTGTACATGAATGTTTATAGTCATATTATTCATAATAGTTAAAAAATGATAAACAATCCATTTGCTTATCAACTGATAAGTGAAAAAACATAATGTAGTAGATTTCTATGCAATAAAAAATTGCTTGACAATAAAATTGAAAAAGCAATATATGCTACCATATGGATGAACCTTGAAATATTATGCTATATTAAGAAAGCCTGTCACAAAGTCCAATTATATGATTCTGTTTATATGAGATGTCTAGAATAGTCAAATCCATATTGACAAACTAAAATAAAGTAGTTAGGGAATGGGTGTTTGGGAGAAAGGGGAGGGAATATTAATGGGTATAAGTTGATGGTAATGTTCTAAAATTTATTGTGGTGATGGTTGCAAAAACTGTGAATATACTAAAAACCACTGAATTTTATCATATGGAATTATATTTCAAAAAGATGTTATTTAAGAAAAAGAGGTATGAGCAAAGTACAGTGTGAATATGATGGGAGTGGGATAGAGAATAATCTACCTGTGTAAAAAACTGGGGAAGTGACAAAGAAGGCTTTAGAGAAGACATTAGGAAGAGTTATCTGAGGGATATTGCAAGAGCAGGACACCACATTTCATTCCACTTGTGACAATGAGTTGAGGCGATGTAAAATACCTAGTATGTGTGCCACAGGGTAAACGCTTCCTTCCAAAGGGAAAAATGCAAAAAACAATGGACATAGCTTTATCCACCCTATCTATAAGAGTTTACGATGTGACGAGAGTCCCAAGCACTGAGCAAAAGTGCCCTGACTACTCCCTGGACGACAGTGTTATGAATATTCCCACTCTAGTCAGCTTTCAAAGAGCTGAAGATTTGAGAAAATTTTCTTCTTCATATGAGTCATCCAAGGCTCTTTTCTCACTCCAATCATGAATCACTTATGATTTTTTTGGAAAAATAGAGAAGGAGAGACATAGTGAGGGAAGAGTGAAGAAGAAAGAAGAAGAAAGACCAAAGAAAAGAACAAAAAGGAAGAGCCAGGAAAGGAGGAGATAAGATTAGAGGGAAGAGAAAAGGGAGAGATAAAAGAAAGGAAAGAAATTATCATTATCTGCCATCCTTCTTGAATCATCCTCAGAGAATTTTCTTCTCCTGAGAACTGTGAGTGGCAGAGTTGCACTTCTCTTATTTAGAGGATATGATTTGCTCCGTTTCTGTACAGGGGCACGAAGGGCAATGGTATCAGGTAATGTAAGGCCCTCCACCGTGCGTGCATAGTGTGTAGGACAGAAATAGCCAGTATTTACTGTATCATCAGATCTTGCTGAGTTTGATCTCTGTCCACAGACAGAGAACCCCCCCCAACGCCAGAAGTAGAAAAGACCAATATGTTCATTATTCCAAACCTGCGCGCCCACACACACACACACACACACACACACACACACACACAAACACCCTCTTGTTCAGGGCAATGGCAAACCCAGTGGATTGGTCTGCATATTCAAATAAGATGCCAACACCCAAATCAAGATAAAGAGCTTAATAACTTTGAGCAGAATATCATAATATCAGGGCAATTGTTGAGATGTCTTGTTAAAATTACACAAACAGTTGACATCAACATCCAATTAAATAGAGTTCACCCAATTATTATTGTTGATGCTAGAGACATTACAAATTAAACTTATACAGAGGATAGTAAACAGGTATTTCAACTTAAGTAATTACCATGGTACAAGGAAGTATCTGAACTAATTTCCAAAAGGCTATTAAAACTATACTTTGGATCCAATTCTTATTTCTTAAATGCATTTAATTGTTTAAGGTGAATTTAAACAATATACATACTCCCTTCCAGAAAAGATGGTCTCTCTGGATCAGGAAACCTGAGCGTGGGAACAAAATCTTGAGGTGGAGGTGGAAATGGGGCAAGACTGACCCGGGACTATTCTCCATTGAAGGCAAGGGAAATATAAAACATAATGTGTAGGCGTGAAGTCAGAATAACAAAGCAAGAAGGCCATCCTACTAAACCATGAATTACAAATATCCTACTAGACAGGGGAAAACAAGGTACTGGCCACAGAATGAAAATAACTGGGAGGTAGGCAAAGGAATGCAGGGAAGGGATTGGAGACTGGCATGCTGCCGCAGGGGACTCGGAAAGATCCTGTGGTCCTGGCCACCGACACAGTGAGAGTTAAGATTATAAACTGATTGAGGTGAATATCCAGCTATGATCCTATAGGCAGGATAAAGTGGAAGCATTTTTGTCTTCATTTCAGAGATAAGGAAACAGAGGCTCAAAATGGTTAATGCAACAACTTCAGAGTAAGAGATCTGGGGCCCAAACGTATGCTCCCACTTCAGAAAGTCAAGCATCCTTTGCTCTTTTCCTAATCTCTTCTTTCCCACTCTTGAAGAAGCTGAAAGGGAAACTATGTATCCTCTTTCTTATACTCAACAGCTGACAGAACAGCACTCCCATGCAAACCAAAACTAAGCAAAAGTAGAAACATTAACCACGAAAGTATTCGATTTAAATAAAAATTAAAATGTAGTCCTCACAGGAGCTCAAAATCAGATAGAAAGGCAATGTATATTTAAAAATGGAATAAAAGTAATTTCAAAAGAGACACGGAAGCTAGGATAAAAAGCGAGGAGATAGAAACTTCTATTATTTAATATTTAATGACCCTGTGGCAGCCACTCTGAAGAACACATAATGAGCTTCTTTCTGCCCATGATCAAGGGTCTGGAGAGCTTGAGGGACTTTCCCAAGATTACACAGTTAGAAGGCAGAAAGTAGAACCCAGAAACCAACCCAACTGTGCCTGACTCCAAAGTTCAAGCATGTCTTGCTTCATTATCTTCATTATTAACATTTATTTAACTAAAGTGTCTAAGTCATTCAATGATAAGTATCTGAAAAATAAGTTTGTTTTATGAAATAAAGGATGGATGAATAAGTAAATGAAAGTCGCTAAAGTTTCTGTCTGCTGATGGAATACATGTGGGGTATGAAGGGAAATAGAAGATCAGGCATGATTTTAAAACTTTTAGCCCAAGTGAAAATTCGATGGGGTTGCCATTTCAGGAAGAGTGATAACAAAGCAGCTGGTGGAGGGAGTGTAAAAGTGGTGTGTTTTCCTTCATTTTCTGGGTCTGTATTAACCTGTATTAATCTCTTACCATTACCCTCCACACTCTGCTCCAGGCCTACTGTCACTTCTCCATCTTCCCCTTCATGTCCAGGAAAGGATACAGTTTGTTCCTTTTGCCTGAAATATCTTCCTCACCTCTCTCAAGTAATCTGCCAAACTAGAAGCATATTATTTGGATCTAAGATTTCCAGGAGGAGAAGTTGTCCCTTATCCCCGACACCCACAACTCCTCTCTATGTGTTTCCCCAGAGAACCCAAGGAGGTAATCTCCATTGCATCAATTATTACATTGTGTTACAATCCCTGGGTTAGTTATTTATCTTCATTTTAATCTGCAAGTTTCTTGGAGCTTTGCTGATTGTTTTGTTCTCGTTTTGTTCCTGTTTTGTTCTTCGTTGTTCCAGAAAATCAGGAAAAACAACATAATGTGAATGCACTCAGGTTTTGCTCTGAACTGGCACATAGGTTAGACCGCCTGGACAGCTGAGAAATTAGGACCTTGCATTCTCGAACCTGCATACAACATACACAATCAAGTTACTTAGAGGGACCCAGCAAAGGCAAATTGCCCACTTTATCACTGGGTTATTCAGATACAAACATACAGTCATATGTCTGTCTTTGGACTAAGATTATCCTGGAATTCTCAGTACTTCTAAATTTTGCTCTTAGATGTATGATTCTGTTTATCATTTTCTGTTTATTAAACATCCATTCTAAAGCATTCCCAACATTACTAATCATGATAGGACTGTCATGACATAGCCTATTGTTTGTAACAAATAGTATCTGTAATGTCACAAGGAAATTGCTACAAAAGGGAAAATTGTGAAAGAAAAACTGACATGCAGGTTCTAACAATAGGTCTGAAGGGATATTAGGACACTTTCTTCTTTCCCTTAATGTCCCTTGCTACTCACACAGTTATTACCTTTAGAAACCAATTCACGCAGAGATATTCTTGAATGAAACCAGCAATTACGAAAAATTTAAGACTACAGGGAAGCTCATGCCCCTAAGGAAGAGATGTGCAGAAATTCTGGATCTCCTGTTGCCTCTATCGTTGAGATAGCTCAGGTGGGAGGTCCACTTGAACTGAAATATATCAAAGTTTTCCTGTTGCCTTATACACAGCAAAGATTCATTTCTGTTGGAATCAAATATCACACTTATGACAGAGAGAAAGTCTATAGTAATCAAAGAAGAAAGACAGACTTCTAAAGAAAAATAATTGTGGGAAGACTTAGAATAAGTAGCTCCCGGTTGAAATAAAATTCATCCAGTAAACAAGCCTACAGGCATTGTTCATATACCTACCACTTCAGAAAAGAAATCTCGTACCTGGAGATTGTTTTAAAATTTGCTTTCTGAAAGGTAAAACGGTATGAGCATCTCCAGGACATAGAAATGACAGCCAGATTTTGGATACAGTGACTCAAAAACAACTCCATTTTAGGAGAAAACAATAGAGTTAAGATGGTTGTCAAAAGCAGAATGTATTATAATTCCTACCACTCCCCAACCCCCACCATTATCATTCAAGCATCTTACAGGGTTGGCAGCAGAGAATATTATAATTTTGGTTTTCAGTAAAATGTCTGTGCCTAAGCAGATATACATGCTTTTTGTGACAGAAATGCCATTCTCATCATTTCTAAGAGAAAACATTCCATTTTATAATGCTAGAAATTTCCCCCAAATGCATGTATTTTTTGATGATTCTAAGGCATCAATTCTCTTTCAGGCAATTCATGTTTTTGTCTCCACTTAGAGACACCAAGTGTTTTCACAAAAGAGGAACTCCCATGCGATTCTGTGAAATAAGTCATTCTCAAGATTAGTGAGCTCTGCAATATGGATAACAAGAGCAAACAGAAGTGCAAAATGAGTGTGAAGTGTGCAGAGGTGTGAGCAGAGCATGAGTGCATTTGCACTGGAAAAGATCAGGGTCAGAAAACTACAGCCCACAGGCCATATACATCCGGCTAGTCTTTTTTTTTGTAAAGTTTTATTGGAGCACAGACACAACCATTGGTTTACGTATTGTTTGTGGCTGTGTTTTTATTATAACAGCAGAGTTGAGTGGTTGTAGCAAAATACACAAAGCCCAAATATTTACAATTTGATCTTTTACAGAAAACATGTGCTGATCCCTGGAATAGTTAAAAAGAAATTTAATAAATAAAAATTACTTCGTGAGCTATACAATAAAAATTTAAATAATGTCTCAAATTAATATTTTTAAGAAATTAAAAAAGAATGTCTAAAACAGCCCTTACATTATCATAAGAATTATTTTAGTTCCTTTACTGAATTGAGTGAACAAGGAGCTTGCCAGCCTAAGACCCTTCTCTCACCACCTGCAACCAGATAAAGCCAACACTACTTCTGTGACTGTACAGACTCAGCTTCTAAGGCAAGAGCCTTTAAGTTCAGTGGGAGCACCTGAGCAAGGGCAGATAAGGATCTTATGAACTCGCAGGGTACAAAGTCTCTGCTGAAGTAGTGATAGTGCTGATGAGCTGGGCCAATTAGTGTCTTTCCTAGAAAACTGAACTGAGACCAGAAGGAAAATGAAGGTCAGTTAGAAGTGGGGGCAACACTGGAAAGACAAAAAAAGTAAAGAAAAATGGGGACAAAGGGCAGTGGAATCATGTTAAATACATGTCCAGTATAAAGAAGGATCCACCTAAATTCTTTACACATCGTGAGAGGAGAAATGTTCTCTTACTACTAGAGACATACCTTAGCACTACCCCACCAGACTCTGTGAGAGAGGTGAGACCCCAAGGTCAAATCCCTATTGATTTTATTTTTATTTCTTATTTTTTCCTTATTGCATCAATCAATGTCCCTGTTTTCTTTTTATTTGTTTTGTTTGTTTGCTTGTTTTAATCAAAACAGCTTAAGATAGAGACATCGAAATGGAAACAACTTCCTGTTAGGAAATAACTACCAGGCATGATATACCGTATACAAGACAAGATGACTCCTCCTAAAAAACATAGGGGAAAGCAGGGAATGGCTTCAGGGGTGCGATACTTTGTGGGCATCCAAGCAACTGTTACTTTTTAACAAGCATTTTCTTTGTTAAAGCTTGTTTAATTTCTTTAGTCACTAGATTGTTTTTCAAGTAGTTGAAAAACTTGGCTATAAAGTTGGTTGGTGCAATTAGTCAAGATATAGTAATTTGGATCCAATACTATGCTTGAAATGTAAGTGGATGAATAGCTTTTAGCTAGAAATTTAAGAAAATTTCAGTCTGAATGACCTGTCTGACTGTTTGAATGCCCTAAAATGCACCTGCTACTTGTCTTCCACCGGCTTGTCCTGCTACCCTCAATATTTTTGGCTCCAAAGGTGGGGGGGTGGGGGGCGGGAGGGCAAATGTCAACTCTCTTTCTGGGAAAGCCTAAGGCAATGAGACATATCCCCAGTTCAAGCTGCTGGTTCTGTACCATGGAGTTGCAGACACATGAATTCTTACTACTCTGACAATGCAACAAATGATTTCATTTTCTTAATGACTCATAGGTTGTAAAAAAGAGCACCTTTCCCAGCCTTTAGCTGTGGCTGAACACTGTTTGGATTGATAAGAAAGAATAACTTTGGCTAGGGAATCTTCTCATTTTTCCATTACTGAGACTTAGGAAGACAGTAGGCGGCTTGAAAGTGTGCTTGTGCATTGTACCCATTCTGTGTAGCTGTACCTTTGTGAAAAGGCCCCAGTTACAACAATAGCAGTGGTAATTACAACACAAACACTTATTGAGTACTTACAATACAAAGCACTTTACAGATACAAAGCCATTTAGCCCTCTCCACAGTTCTGGGAGCATTATTAACACTTTTGCACTTGAAAAAATTAAGGCACAGATAAACTACATGTTAAAGTCAAATTAAAAGTAACTGGTCACAATGTGGTTAGAGAGCCCATGTTTTTTAACTACTACATGTTACTGCCTAGAGGGAGAAAAAATATCTTCTTCCTCCATTCCTGTAACTAGAAAATCAGTCTTTAATCAAATCAAAATAATGTTGGAGACATGGTATAATAAGGTCTAAGAGCCCATACACAGGAGTCAGAGAGACCTGGGTTCAAATATCAATTCTTCCTTAGATTAAGCAGGATAATCTCCAGGAAATCTTTTGTCCTCCCCTAGCTTCAGGGCCTTCATCTGTAAATAAGGATGCTAATGCCTTCCTTGCAGGGTTTTTGAGGGCTAATAAAATAATGAATGCAAAGTCCCCAGGACAGTGTCTGACACATAATGAGTAATCACTACAAAGAGTAATGCTTTTCTTCTCTCTTACTGCTCTGATGGTGTGGGGAAGATCTTTACTATTATGTAAGAAAGAAAAAAAAATCACATGGATTGCCTCAACTGCTAAACAGACAAGAATTGAAAACCTGAGGCACTCAGGACCTCAGAGAACATTTTGTACTGATCAAGATGAAATGAATCAGTTTCATGAGGCATAATCCTATCTTTCAAGCTGCCTTGAGGTAAAGTGAAGAAGCTTAAAATATTTAAAAACTTAATTATGCTACCAGGCAACTTTGAGTTCTAGTGGTATGGAAAAAGAAAGAAAATTTCTATGAGGTGTCAACTCAGAATTTTTAATAGCTATTAATTCTTTAAGTCTGAGATAAATATGTCAGTACACAGATGCCTTCAAAAATCAGGTATGAGTAAAGTAAATAGATAATGTCATTATAATCTGCCTGATTTCCTCTTGCGTCTGCCTTCTGCTTATGGTGAACACATTGCATCACAACTTCTCTACCCAGTGCTCACTATTACACAACTAATGGAACAAATTCTAACCCAGGCTTGGAAATAATTCCAACTAAACTTGGAAGGGCATGAAGGAGCATTTAGGGGGCACTCAAGGGATTGATTTATTAACATCAAGTCAGCATATTAATAGTTCAGCCCTGGTCTTGGACCATGCCCCTGAGATGTCAGTGACAAAGTCCCAATGTTCCTTACCAGTTCTGGTAACAGGGTGCCTGCCTTGACATTTATTCAGTGTTCTTTACTTTTCAGTCAAGAGAATTTAAGGTCTTTTCAGTGATTTTCCTCACCATCTCCCCCTACATTTAACAATCAGAGAGAGAGAGAGAGGGAGAGAAACAGATTCTAATTACCAGTTCAATTTTGCCCTTTAAGGACTGTTAAACATTTAAAATTAAAATTTAAATTTCAAAAGCTTTTATTCTATTTTTAGATGCTGAGTTCCTGATCTTCTGGATCTAGGACTATTTCCTTTTCTTTCTTTCCTATTATTTTGCATATTCGTTGATATATTTATTCCTCGTTTATTCATTCATGCATTCTTTCATTTATTCAAAAATTATTTGAGTAACTACTATGTACTGGGCATTGTATTAGGCCTTAGAAGTAACTGTAACATACATAGAGAGTCTCTGTTCTCACAGATTCTTCCAGGTTAGTAGGGGGTAGAGACAAAATACTTGGTACAATGTGAGGACTTATAATAAGTACATAATCCAGACTTTGCAGACAGGGTTTGGAAGGCTGGGAAAGCTTTCAGTAAGGGGTAACATCTTAGATAACTCGGAAAGGAGAGTAGAGATGCTAGGTAGTTAGTCACATCTGAGCGACAGGAGCCAGGGACCAGCTCTGTAACCATAGAAACTTCCCTTAAAGACCTTCTTTAAGGACCTCCCAAAACCTAGAAGACAAAGGCCATAAAAGTTGCGGCTAAACCAGCTACAAATGCATGCACATGAAGTACTACCCATAACTTCAGCTTCACTATACCATCATTTTATAATATCATGACTATACCTAGAAGTTCACGAATCTAACTATAACAGACTGAATTCTGGGTAAGCATATGCACAGTAGGCAAAGTGTTATATAGCGGCCAACTGTCACTCAAGGTAACCTCACATACAGATCATCTAGAACCTCCTATCACGGCCAATATAAACAGACCTTCCCATTTCTACATTGTTACAGCATTTCTAACTGGAAACCCGCTCCTCCCTTTGGGGCATACTATCTTATCTCTTTATCACCCAAATTCCACAGGGCTGTAGCCTTCCCTAGCATGGCCCATCTCCTTCTAAAATGTACTTTCAGTAAATCTTACTTTCTCTAAATCTCTCTGACCTGTAATTCTTTATTGTGTCAGTGGGGAAGAACCCAGGGACAACACACAACACCAACATCCTCCCCCATGCTGCTGAGGCGACATCAGATTTCACCTCATCCCAGTGGTGACAGAGATTAGGTAGAGGATAAAAGATAAAAAAGGTAGTTGGTAAGTAGAGAAGAAAACAGTAGGGTGTTCTAAACAGAAAACGGCATCTGCAAAGCCCGCAATGAGAAAGGGAACATATAATATGAAAAGACCTGTAAGCTATTCAGCACAGCAAGCATACAAGAGTATGGATGGGGCTTGCAGGAAGTGAAAAGGCTATATTTGTATTTTAGAATAACTGTTCTGTGGTAAATGCATTAGAATGGTACTGCAGAGAAACAAAATTAGTAGGCTGTTACAGTAATTGATTTATAGATAACATTTCTCTGTTTAGATAAGTGGCATTAGAAGTAAGCTAAGTGGAAACTGTCAGATGTTTAAGAACAATTGAATCAACTGCATCTGGTGGTTTAAGTTAGATGGGAGAGAGGGAGGAATCAAAGGACTTCCAGGGTTGTGATTTGGATCAAAGGATAGATGGTGGTGTCATTCACCAGGAACATAGGGGGCGACACAGATGGAAGGGGAACGACAAGTTCAGTTTGATTTTGTTGAGTGTGAGGTATTTCTGGAACACCTAAATGTAAATACAGTAGGAAGTGACATGCCCCATACTTGACATTCAGGACCTCTTGTCCTTCAATATCTACCTAAGATACCAAGTTCTCAGCTGAATTCCATCTGTCTATGATGATATTCTCCAGATGACATATTTTGTCTGCAAGACCGAATGACTTCTGTCCTCTGCAGGCGTATCTAAATCTCTAAGACGTGGTCCTCAAGCTGAGGGTGGATCTCATACTCCCAGCAGGACCTCGATACACAGGATCTAGAATGATTTCACAGATGAGAAAACAATTTCTCAAAAGTGCTCAAAACCGATCTGATGCTAGAAACTGTTCCTGGGAGGCAAGCATAGTCAGAAAAATAGACTTTGCAAAATAGAAACTGAAAGAGTTTGAAGAACTGAATGAAATAGCTGATCAATTCAGATGATTTACTCTCAGACTATCTATTTGGAAAAATATCAGGTAAAAATTACACAGTAAAACTCCAATATGGCTGCCTGAAGATGAAGAGTAAACTAGTTCACCAGGGTAATTTCCAAACTAAGTGTTTTCAATGTGTAAGGTTTGGTTAATATATAGAAAGTACCTATAAAAGCTTATTTTTTAATGAAAGGATAAATTCGAGTCCACAAATAACAATAATACTTTATATTTGTACTGAAATCTATAGTTTATGAAATACTTCCATGTCCATGAAATTATTTAAATCTCTGAACTGCATAAATTCGAAAGCAGTTTTTCCAGATCATTTGGTCTAATGTTAGGGAATCCCATGTAAACCCAATCAATTTATCAACATTAAAAATATCTTTTGCCTCAGCTAAACCACATTCTTCAAAACTAAGTAATTATTTATGTTGAGAGCCAAAGAAGATAAAGAGTAAATATCTTCACATGTGAATTGGTTGAGGGCTGCTGCTGGATTTCCTTCACATACTTATTTTTAATAAAATGCAGGAGGTAAAAGAAAGACAATAATTTTTTTTCCAAAACAAGAAAACTGATGAACTAAAGAACAATGTAAATGTTTTTTCTTTATCCTATTCGTGGTTTCTAAATAAACATTTTATTTTAGAACAGTTTTAGATTTATAAAATTATTATAAAAATAGTACAGAGATGTATTCTCCATGCCATTTCACCTATTATTATCTTACATGAATACAGTATATTTGTCATAATTAATGAGCTGATATTATTAACTAAATATATAGAGAGAGCCTAAATATATATAGTCTATACTTTATTCAGATTTTCTCAATTTTTTTCTTAATGTCCTTTTTCTCTTCCAGGATCCCTTTTAGAATGCCATGTCACATTTAGTAGTCATGTTTCCTTAGGTTCCCTTTGGTTATGACAATTTTTCAGATTTTCCTTGTTTTTGATCACTGACAGTTTTGAGGATTATTGGTCAGGTATTTTCTAGAATACACATCAATTGGGATTTGTCTGACGATTTTGTTATGACTACACTGCAGAAATTCATTTCTGGGGAGAAACCACAGAGATAAAGTACCATTATAATCATATCACCTCAAATGACTGTTGATGTTGACCTTGATCAACTGATTTGAGGTAATGTTTGTCAGTTTTCTCAACAATAAACGTACTCTTTTTTGCTCCCTTTATATAGTAATCTTTGGAAGAAAGTCACTATCTGCACCCAACATTTAACTAATAGAGAGTTATGTTTCATCTCTTTAAAGATGGTGTAGTTATGTAAATCACTTGGAATTTTTTTGTTAGGGATATTTATCTATTCTCCATGTTTATTACTTGTTTTTGATTTTTAATTTTATGCATTGGCTTATAGTCCAATACAACTTTATTTTGTTGCTAAAATTTTTCCAGTTCTGGCAATTGGGAACTCATTCAGATGGCTTCTGAAACACTTTCATAAACCCATATCATGGGTATTTTTTTTTTTCAAGTGTTTCCTTATTTCCTGGTGCTACAAGATGCTCCAGGCCCATCTTGTATATTTCTCGCCCCAGTCCTAGAATCAGACACTTCTCCAAAGCTCCCCCATCTTGCCCCAGAGAGTGGGCCTTGGTTATGGTCGAGGTTCCATATTCTTGACTATTCTTCCCCTCGCTGGAGCCATAAGGAGCTCTTTCTTGGATCCTCATCAGAAGAACGTGGTGAGATGTCTGAGAGTAAAGCTCAGAAAAGCATGAAGGGCCTCCCTATGACTGCAACCCCCAGGAGTTTCTCACTTTCATGCTACTTTACCCTCAGCCTCCAGTAATCTGTAAAAATAACTATTTAAGATTTTCCTCCTAGATTATGGCTCTAGTGTCTTCTGCTCCAAGTAAGCATTTCTCAGCTGTGACTCTCTGGGTTTACTGGTCTCTCTAGTTCTTAGTGTGGCATTAGCCCCCAAAACTCAGTTGGCTGGTAAATCTAATAAAAGTCATTAAGCTGCAGTTTGTTCAGTTTTACCTGTTACTAGAATAGCAGTGACAACTTCCAAGCTCTTTACATGTCAAATCTAAAACTACAAGCTTCTCTATTTCTGTTTTCTAAGATTGTTTGTTTTTCTCTGTTCAGACCCATCTTTGGTTCTAATAACTATCTGCACTCTTTTTCATTCTAATATCTCAAGACAGCAATTGCAGACATTTGTGTTTACAGTCTGTCAACTTTAGAATTCCTCAGAAGTTAAGTTTGTTTCTGAGTATGCATCAAGAAATTCTCCACTAGTCAAAGTGTATCATACATGTTAGAATGGATATTAATACAAATTATGGCATTCTGTACTTTATTTTAAAGATGAAGACACAAATTATGGCATTCTGTACTTTATTTTAAAGATGAATACAAGTCATTCAGAACTAGAAATATATTGCCATGAAATATATTGATAGTAACTTTTCTTTCCTACAGGTGCATATAATGAGGGTTTCACAATGGCTTGTGCTTCTAGACATTTTTTTTCTTAAAGATCATATGAAAAATATATTTTAAAGTGGAGAGAGGCAGATAGTCTTAGAATTTTTATTCATATACAATGGCAACTCAGTGACTGTGCCTGAGAAGAGCAGTCTACATTGTAGCTCCTGTGTTTCCAATATGCTCTTTCTTCCTTATGCACCAAATCATTGTTTGCTTATTTCACCCTGATGTCAGTGCAAAAGTTCAGAAGAGCATGAACAGGAAGCCAGTAGACCAGATTAGGAGCAGCTTTAAGAAGAAACTGATTTTCTCACCTGGAGCAGGACTCAGTCAATTGCTAGTTTCAGAGTTTCTGCCATTTGCACACAAGTACGTGCAATGTGAAGTATGTATTACCTGGGCTTGAAGGACAGTGGTAGTTTGTCATGCCAACTAGACAGCCTTCCCGTTATAAATCTTGTTGCTGTTTTAAGCAAATGGAGATATCTTTCTCATTTCTCACTCTTAACAGGAACACACACACACAATATGAGGCTTGCCCACCAAAGAAAAGGCTAATTGGAGCCCAGTGAATGGTGGAATGGCTTTGTGCCTGCCTGAATGCAGTGACTTCAAAGACCTAGGAAAGGCAGGATTGCTAGATAAAATATAGAATGTCAGTTAAATTTTTGATTACAAATAAATAATGAATAATTTTTAGTACAAGTATGCTAAATCTGGTTACCCCTTTTTCCTTTAAGACAATTCCATTGTAGGAAGTAGGATTTTCTTCTCTAAGAATTCAGCTTTTCTTGCCGTATCAAGAGATCAAGTTACAATAATCCCCTCTTGGAAAGAAATCTCAAGAGCTGGAAAGCAAAAGCTGATGGATCACAGGGATTTTTTTTTTTTTTTTGGAGGGGTGTGAAGACATGAGGGAAGGCTCTGTCACAGTAAAAACTAACCTTAGATCTCCCTCTAAGAGCAGGTCACAACGTTCACATCCATTAATCAACTTGTCACGTGAATTGGCAGAATGCATTCATACAGCTATTGGCTGACTTTGAATAGCATTTTGGAGGTGTGGGAAAAAATGTTCTGTTACTAACAACCTACTATGTGTAGAACATATTAAGCACTTAAATGGTATTATTCTAATTAATTTCCACAACAACCCCATGGATTTGTGTCACTATCCCTCTTTCCACCTGTGAAATGAAGCTTCAGAGCAGTCAAGGAAAGTTATGCAGTTATTACATAGCTTTGTGACTGAAATGTTCTGGTTCACTTTCCTCCCAGAATCCAGTTGTGTACAATCTTTACACAGAGATCAAGACCTGGACCCTCGGACAGACCCCTATAGGGAGGAGCCACCAAATCAGAGGAGCCAGGACCCATGAAGAAAGGGTCCTCAATTTGGAAAGTAAAAGACCACACAAATCTCAGTGCCCCAGGTCTCACCAGCAATGATCAGGTGTTAAGATCTCAGCATCATTTAAAATGTAAAAGATCTCCAGATTATCTGTAGTATCTATAAAGGAGAAAACAACTTACTTCCCAAACAACCTTGGTGCGTCAGGTACTGTCATAAATTATATTTATTTGATATTTTATTTAACTTTCAAAATAACTTTGTGGTTTGTGAATTTACTGCATGCTTTACAGTAAAACAAAACTCAGGAAGACGAAAATACTTGCTGACAGTCTTCTGGTGAGGAGGGAATTGAATTAGGACTCAAACTCAGGGTTGTCTGAATGCAAATCCTTTGCTCTTTCCACATGCATCTCACAGCTTCTATGAATGTTTTCCATGTATCGCATATGGAAATGCAAAGTTAAATATTTATAAAACCTCCTCTTCAGCATGTAACTTCACCAAGTTAAGTAGCTCAGCCATTTATTTTTAATCTGTCACTGGTGGTTAAAGTATATTTTAGGGGGAAAATATCAACCTTCAATTTATTACTTTGCTATGATTTTTTAAAAAAATCTTGGGGAAAATATATGTATATATTTTTAATTTCAACCAAGTACAAAGGTAATAAGCTGTTTCCATGTCAAGGCATTGGCTCTAGGCCTGGTATAAGGCCTAGTTCAGAGTCATAGGCAGAAGATTGGTTCTATTAAATTCAGTCTGAGACAATATCAATTTTTAAATTTTGCTTAGAAAGTTTTAGAGCTCAGCTCCAAGACTCTAGAAAGTGGGATACTTTAGCAATAGGGTTATTTAAGAAGTTAATCTGGGATATCCACAATGTTATGAAATATACCAAGAATATGTCCCAGCCATGACCTTAAGTTTCAGGAAAGAAAGTGAAATTCTGGGAAAATCAGAGGAATTGGAGGTTAGGAAAGAAGTGGGTACCAGAAAGGTAGCATGATTATGGCTAGAGGGGCCAGTTACACAGATGTACCACCATCTACTGGAGATAGACTAGGAAGTCAGCCATCCATTTTTGACGCATACCAGACTCTGCATAGGGTGGGAAAGTACTCTCCTTAATGAGAACTGGGCAAGTATGGCATTCCTAGTTAAGAATGTCACTTCTATTTAATTTCTGTGTCTTCCTTATGAAGTATTCTTCATGTTTTGGCCTAGATGTCATGCTCTCAGGACAGCTACTAAGACCTTAGCCTGAATTATAACACAATAGCTCTGTGAGCTCATTTGGCCACTCTGCTACTAACTTACGGAAACTGCATTGTAATTATTTCAGTTCTCTTCCAATGGGCTAATATTAGGCTCATATTTAATTTTCTCTAACCTTATCAAATTCCTTACTGACAAAGTCCTCTAAAGCTCAATTAATTCAGCAATATGATTACATTCCCAGAGGAACATATAAGCATCCCAGCTGTGTAAAAATGGAGGTTTCTTCAGTATGCTTTACTGTCAGAATGAATCCTTGAACGGAAGAAATTCCAACTGTGATTTGTGGAGGAAAATATACAATAGTACTGCTAATTTTTGTGGATAGTCATTTTTAGAAAATGTCGTTAAGATCCTTACACTATTCGTTCATGTTTGATATGCATCTGTTTACTCATATCCCTGACTACAAAGGTGGGTGACTTGAGATAAAGTCTATTAGAACACTGACATAGTGCTGCAAAGAAGTTCTAATTTTTGCCCAATTCTTTTTTTTTTTTTTTGCCTAATTCTTATAAAGAAGAAACAATGAGAATAATACCAAATAAACTATAACATATCTACTCAAATATTAAGAATATTCTATCATCCAGTGTAAAGCCTTATACGAATGGAACCTGTTCTGGCTATTCTTTTGCTTCTTAATCTTTCTTTAAATGAACTAAAAAGGTCACTGTGATCTAAAACCCAAAACAGCTTTATTCAAGGAATCTCAAATATTACAATTTTATGACTACTTTTTTTGCTAAAAGTTATTTCATAACAATAAGGTAAATGTTTGTTGAATTTAGAGATCCCAGAAACAAAAATATAAGGAAAATTGGAAGTACATTTATATATTCTCTGATATTTATGATAAAAATTATCATCCTTCTGTTTTTGGTATCATTTAAGCTGTGGAACCAACCTAAAATTGACTTCATGCATTAACTGTTTAAAAATATTCAGATTCCTATGGCCATGCCACACTTAACACACCCGATCTCATCTGATCTTGGAAGCTAAGCAGGATTGGGCCTGATTAGTACTTAGACGGGAGACCACATAGGAATACCAGGTGCTGTAGGCTTAAAAAAAAAATCAGATTTTTATGTAGCCTATTTACACATGAATTTATCAGATTAGTAAAAATCCCATCAGGGAGATTTTGTGTCTATTTTTTTTTCTTTGAAGTTCAAAGAAATTTACTCAATTGTATTATCATCACAGGAATTAGAAAATTCATCACAATATTTAAATCTTAGATGAGTATGCAAATTCAACTGTGTGCTAGGAATATTGTCTATTTAAAAAGACATAAAGTTTGGTTTTAAAATTTTTATTTTATTTATTTCAAATCAAAATGCTGTGAATGACATTCCACTTAATCATTGTCAAGCAAATTTTTCCTAATTTTTATCAATTTATATTTGGTTATGAAAAATGTGTTCATATAACTTTTGGTTTTCTCTCTGATATGTAAAGAATTTAGAAGTCATTGCTCTTATCCTCACAACAAGAAAAAAGCTAGACAAAGTGAAAATGAACAACTCTTTTAGAGCAGTCAGAGAATTGAGGTCACAGGGTATTTCTGCTTTTAAAACTGGAGATATGAGTGAATACAGAAAATTGCAGCTTACTGGAATCAAAACCCACCCACTGGAGCCAAAAACTAGTAAGAATACTTAAACAGTAATTGATTAATATCTGGAGACTGAGCGTGGACTAGCCCAAGAGACAAAAACTTCTGAGGACATAGACTTAGAGTTACAACAATGTAAGAGATTTCCCTCTAGTATCCCCTCTAGGTTCTCATTGTGAAGATTGGACAATAATCCTCTTGTATCTGACAGTAGAAAAGGAAATGTAACCATTTTAAATACTCTCAGTGTTTTGATATCTTTAATAAAGGCCATTCTCAGAGAAAGCTATTGCATTTAACCACCATGAAAAATACCCAACTCTAATCCTGTGCAGCCTTTGGCATGCAGAAAGTAAAATAGTCAATTATAGACCTCTTGCTCGAGTCTTCTAGTCTCATCTGAAGGTGGGAAAAGCCAGAAAAAAAGCTGAAATGAACTTATGAAAGCCCAAAGCTAGAGGCACAGGACCACTAAAAGACTAAGACTTGACTGCAAAATTACAAAGTACTCCCCTTACACTACCACTCATAAAGAGGGTTACTATTTAATAAGAAGAAAATACAAGAGAAAGAACTACATATCTCAGATCTTAAGAAGAATTCTCTAGAGAAGCCCAAAGATAACAAAAGGAGACAAAAACAAAGTAACTAGAGGAAATTTTAGCCTCTGACACCTACAACTACAATAGACTTTAAACATAGCATTATTCTTAGCAAGATAAATATAGAAACTCACACTAAAGTCTTAAATGCCTGGGTTCCTTTAACATATACATCATGTCCAGTTTTCAACCAAAATATTGCAAGATGTGCTAAAAGGAAAAAAAAAAAGAATACAATCTGAAGAGACAAAGAGACATAGGAAGCATCAGGACCAGATTTAGATATGACAGAAGTATTTAAATTATTAGTTTAGGAATTTAAAATTACTGATTAATATGCTAAGGGATCTAATGAAAAAATAGACTATGCAAAAAATATAAATAATGTAGGCAAAAAGATGGAAGCTCTAAGAAAGAATTAAAAGAAAGTGATGCAAAAAATGCTGAAATAGAAATAAAAATTGAGAGAGTCAATTGCTGACATGTTCAAGGAAAGAATCAGTAAGGTTAAAGATTCTCAATAGAAACTTCATAAACTGAAAAATAAAGAGAAAAATCATTTTAAAGGAACAGAATATACAAGTGGTGCAGAATTTAAAAAGATGTAGCACATATAATGAGACTCTCAGAAAGAGAAGGAAGAAAAGAAAGAAAAAGAGAAAAGAAAGAAATAAAGAGAGAAAGAAAAGAAAAAAACAAAGAAAATTTGAAGTAATAATTTTCCAGAATTAATGATGGATACCAAACCACAGATCCAGGAAGCTCAGAGAACTTCAATCATGAAAAATACAAAGAAATATCTACAATAGGTATATCATATTCAATCTATGCAAAATCAAAGACAAAGAGAAACTTGAATGAAGCTTAAGGGAGACAGTATAAAAATTAATTATTCTTCTTTTTGGAAAACACAAATGAAAGAGAAAAGTGGAGCAAATTGTTTAAAATGTTGAAGAAAAACAAATCAAAAAGAAAACAATTATGAACCAAAAATCCTACATCCATGAAACTAATCTTCCAAAGAGAAGTAGAAATACTTTCTCAGACAAGGAAATTTGTTGTCAGTAGAAGAGCCTTGAAAGAAATGTTAAGAGTTCTTTGGAGAATAGGAAAATGATAGAATTCAGAAATCTGGACCCACTTAAAGAAAGAAAGCGCTCTAGAGAAAGAACAAATAAAGATGAAATATATTTTTTTATTATTCTTAATTGAACTAATGGATACTGTTCAAAAATATTAGCAACAACTTAGTAAATGATTATAGTTTAATGACAGTAATATAAAGAAAGGCAAGGAGTAATACTCAGTTACCTGTACTATTCCTGAAAAAGTAAATTGTTATTTGAAAGTGGCCTTAAATTAGTTGTAAATGCATATTGTACACTAAGGCAACCGCTAACAAAATTTAACAAGAAGGTATAATCAGTATGCTAAGAGAGAGAAGATTAAATACTATCACATAAAATACTTAGAACAAAATAAGGCAGAAAAAGATGGAAGGCAAAATGAAAAAGAAACAACAACAGCAACAACAAAAAACCAAGGTCGATGAATAAAAAACAGAAAAAAGTTAAAAATATGGTAGATAACCCAAAAATACTTTTAAAAATCACTTTAAATATAAATGATATAAATACACCAATTAAAAGATAGAAACTGTCAAAGTAAATACATTAAAAAAGATGTAACTAAACATTATCTAAAAGAAAACTTCTTGAAATATAAAGATGCAGATAGCTTAAAAGTGAATAATATACACCATGTTAACATTAATAAAAAGAGAAACTGGTGTACAAGATAAGGATATCCAGTATTGCCACTTTTGTTTACCATTATACAGTAATTGCTAGACAGAGCAATTTGGCAAGACAAAGAAATAAAAGAAATCTGAATCGAAAAGGAAGAATCAAAAGAATCTGAATCAAAAAGGAAGAAGAAAATTGTCTCTATTTGTAAATGACATGATATTATATAGAGAAAATCCTAAACGTCACACAAAGCTTGTTAGAACTAATAAACAAATTCAGCAAAGTTGCAGGCTACGAATTCAAAATACAAAAATCAGTTGCATTCTATACACTAAAATTAGACTATCAGAAAGAGAAATTAGGGAAACAATCTCATTTACAATTACATCAAAAAAATAAAATAGCAGGAGTTTCGGTCAAGATGGCAGAGTAGAAAAATGCTGTGCTTGCCTCCTGTCACTATCAAATCAAAATTACAATTAAACTGCAGAACAACCATCAGTGAAAATTGCCTAAAGTCTAGCTGCAAAGAAGTACAATAACTAAGGCTATACAGAAGAAGCCACACTGAGACTGGTAGGAGAAGCAGAGACATTAAACTGCTGTCCCCAGACCCACATGCAGCAGTTGAGAATCAGGAGAGATATCTTGACCATTGAGGTCCCCTTGGAGGAGCAAGGGATCTAGTCCTGCACCAGGCTTTTCAGCCCAGTTTCCACTGCCAGGAAGAGATGGTCTCATAACTTCTGGCTGTAAAAACTGTTGGAGATGGTAGCTGAGTGAGACAAAGGGCTGCTGGGGTTCCAGACATTCTTCTTAAAGGGCCCACATATGGACTTACTCACTGATAGACTCAATTGCCCCAGCTCTGGGGCAGCAGTGTTAAAGGTACCAGGGACATACGAAAAGGAACTGAATTGTTTGGCTTCAGGATTACAGTTGAAGGAGCAGCTTTCTTCCAGAAAGAAGTGCTCGCAGAAACTATGGTTCCTTTGTTGAACCCTTTTCTCACCCAGCATGCAGACTCCAGTGGATGCCATATCTGAGTCTTCCATCAACTTGGTTAACACTAGTGGCCTGGCCCTGGAGATTTCCTGAGACCCTGTCACACCCAAATTGTAGGTCTACCCAAGACACTTACAGTAGCTTTTCCAAACAAAACACCCCTATTGGCTTATGCTGCAGATTTCCCTAAATTCTCTCAAAGATATACAAACCCTGTACAAGCAGCATCTGGTTGTGGCATGCCCCATACCTCTTGTTAAGCAGCTCCAAGCCCAGCACTAGCAGCAGCCAGATTTTGTTCTCAGCTTAGCCTCTTCCAGGCACTTCCAAGCCCAGCACAAGTGGCATCCATTTGTAGATCACTTTGTAACTCATACCAAGTCATCCTAGGCAGGATACAGGCAGTAGCTGACCTTGGTTTGTACCACAGCCCCTTGCAAGAAGCCCCAGAACCAACATACCTGGTGGCCAGCTTCAGACCACACCAGAGCACCACCCAACCAATTCCACAAAAATACACATTCAAAATACAGACTGAGTAGACATTAGAGCCCTGCTAAAGAAAATCCTGCTTTGTAGGATCAGTCCTTGCACTAGTCATGGCAAGTCCTCACATGGCCTGAGGGTCTATCTCACTCATTGACATAAAAAAGCAACAAAGGCTCAAATAGGAAGGCACACGCAACCCACACAAGGAACACACCTGGAGCACCTGGCTCAAGTGACCACAGAGACTGCACCACTGGGCTCCATAGGACACATCCATTACTTAAGGCCATTCTACTAAGACCATTCTACTTAAAACATGGAAGCAAACACAGAGAGGCAGCCAAAAAGGGAAACAAAAAAAACATATCCCAGATGAAAGAACAGAAGAAAACTCCAGAATAAAAAGGAAAAAAAGAAAAAAACTAAACTAAATGGAGACAAGCAATCTATCAGATGCAGAGTTCAAAACTCTAGTTATAAGAATGCTCAATGATCCTAGTGAGAACTTCAACAAAGAGATAGGAAACATAAAAATGGGAGTAAAATATATTAAAAAGAACCAGTCAGAAATGAAGAATGAAATAATTGAAATAAAGACTACATTAGAAGAAATCAATAGTAGATCAGATGAAGCAGATAGTCAAATCAGCGATGTGAAAGATAAGGTAGGAGAAAACACCTAATCAGAACAGCAAAAAGAAAAAAAAATCCAAAAATATGAGAATAGAATGAGACAACATCAAGTGTACCAATATTTGCATCATAGAGTTACCAGAAGGAGGAGAGTAAGAAATTGATAACCCCAAACACTACTTTGAAGGAACATGTGCATCCATATGTTCATTGCAGCATTATTTACAACAGCCAAGATATAATAAGGAGGCAACCTGAGTGTCCATCAGTGGGTGAATGGATAAAGAGGTGGTACCTATACACAGTAACATATTACTCAACCATAAAATCTTGCCATCTGTGACAACATGGGCGGACCTATAAGGATTTATGCTCAGTGGAGTAAATTGCGCAGAGAAAGAAAAATGTCATTATATGTGGAATCTAGAGAACAGGATTAGCAAACAACAACAAAAAAAAGCTCATAGATACAGAAAGAATTTTGATGGTAATTTAATTGGAAGTGAGGGAGTGAATGAAAACGAGGAAGGGATTAAGATGTACAAATTGGTAGTTATGAAATAGTCATGGGGATGCAGAGTCTAGCATGGGGAATATAGTCATTAGTATTGTAATAACTATGTATGCTGTCAAATGGGTACTGGATTTATTGGGGAGTGATCACTTTGTAATTTATATAAATGCCTAATCACTGTGTTGTACACCTGAAAATAATATAATATTGTATGTCAACTATAATTGAAAAATAAAAACATAAAAAGAAAGAATAGAATACTTATGAATAACTTTAAGCAAGGAAGTGAAAGATCTGTGCACTGTAAACTACAAGCCATTGATAAAAGAAATTGAAGAATACATAAATAAGTAAAAAGATATTCCGCATTCATGGATTTGAAGAATTAATGTTAAAATCTTTGTACTCCTGAAACCAATCTATGGATTCTACATGACCCTTATCAAAATTCTAATGGCATTTTCCACAGAAGTAGAAATTTGTATGAAATCACAAAGACCTTGAATACCAAATCAATCTGCAGAAAGAACATAGCTAAAGGCATCACACTTCTTGATTTCAAATAATATTACAAAGATATAGTAATCAAAACAGTATGGTATTGGCATAAAAACAGAAACATAGATCAGTGGAACAGAATAAAGAACCTAGAAATAAACCCACGTATATATGGCCAATTAATTTATGACAAAGAACTAAGAATATATAAGGAAATGATAATCTCTTTAATAAATGATTTTGGGAAAATTGGACAGCCACACGCAAAATGGTGAAGGTAGATCCCTATCTTACAGCATACACAAAAATCAACTCACAAAGGGTTAAAGACTTGAAACCATAAAGCTCCTAGAAGATAACATAAGAGTTAAGCTCTTCGATTTTGTTCTTGGCCATATACATATTTTTTTTAATTTGACAGCAAAAGCAAAAATAAACAGGTGGAAATGCATCAAACTATAGAGCTTCTGCAAGCAAAGTGAACCATCAAAACAATGAGAAGGCAATTTATGAAATGGGAGAAAATATTTGCAACTCATATCTGACAAGGAGTTAATATCCAAAATATATAAATAACTCATAATGATTCAATAGAGAAAAAAAAAACAATCTTATTAAAAGATGGGCAGAGTAACTGAATTGGCAATTTTCCAAAGAAGACTTACAAATGGTCAATATGTACAAGGAAAAGTTTCAACATCACTAATCACCAGGGAAATATAAATCAAAACCACAATGAGATATCACTTCACACCTATTTTAATGAATATTATCAAAAATAAAAGAGATAAGGGTTGGCAGTGATGTAGAGAAGAGGGAATACTTGTGCAGTGTTGGGAATGTAAATTAGCGTAGCCATTTGTGAAAAACAGTATAAAGTACCTCATGAAAGTAAAATAGAATTATCGTGTGATCCAGCAATTCCACTCCTGGCAATATATCTAAAGGAAATGAAATTCATGCTCTTCACCCCCATGTTCATTATAGCATTATTTACAATAGCCAAGACAAGGAAACTACCTAAGTGTATATCAACAAATGAATGGATAAAGAGGAGTGTTATAATATACAATGAAATATTTTTCAGCCCTGAGAAATAAGGAAATCTTATCATTTGTGACATGGATGGACCTTGAGAGCATTATCCTAAGTGAAATAAGTCAGACAAAAAAAGACAAATACTGTTTGATTTCACTTATATGTGAAATCTTACAAACAACAACAACAACAAACTTAAACTCATAGATATAGAGAATATCCTGGTAGTTGCCAGAGGCAGGGTTAGATAGTGGGGGAAATGGATGCAGGTACTCAAAGGTACAAAGTTCCAGTTATAAAATAAGTACTGGGCATGTAATGTACAGCATAGTGACTATAGTTAATAATACTATATTGTGTATTTGAAAGTTGCTAAGACAGTAGATCTTAAAAGTTCTCATCACAAGAAAAATAATTATAACCGTGTGGTGATAAATATTAACTAAATTTATTGTGGTAATTATTTCTCAGCATATACATATGTCAAATCATTCCATTGTACTCCTTAAACTAATATCATGTTATAAAGTATACCAATTTGATCTCAATAAACTGAAAAACAAAACAAAACAAAAAAAACCTTAGTACTGGGTTCCACCTCCAAAGTTGGATTAGGAAGTCTGGGGTGGGACCTGAGGATCTGAATTTCTGACAAATTTCCAGATGATACTGATGCTGCCAGTTTGGGACCATATTTTGAGAACCATTGAGCTGAAGTTTGCAGCCATCTTGGGCAAATGGGTGCTTCTAATTTTAAAAACTATTGGAAATTCTGGAAAAATAGCTCCATTTGGGATAAATGGATGATGGAAAGAATAAAATTTATTTATTTTTATTCACTGTGATTTTAGAAGTTATAAATCAAAGAAACAAAAACTATCCTCTTGCAAACAGTACTGCCTTGACACATTGCCATTTTCCTCCATGCCTATCGACTGATCTGGTGCTTTGTAGGCATTCCTTTTGATATTCCATGGGAAGATCAAGTCACAAACTTGGTTAGAAATGCAGGATTTCTTACTACACTGGATCCCTCTTATACACCACTTATATCCTCTCAGACTATCCTCTTACTGCACCTGATTCTATGCTAAATGAAGTCAATCTAGACTTCCAAAAGCTTCCTATAGATTCTGCCTGACAATGCCTCTCCTTGGGTCTTGGTCCTAGGTCACTTTCTTCTTGCTTCCTTCTCTGAGTCTTCTCTGACACCTTAAACAGTCAACTCAAAGTATGTAATGCAAGAAGTTAATGCTCATGAGGCAATTCTTGATAATAAGGAATTGAGCTGATGAATAAATATTTCTTCCCCTTTTCAATTCTTAGGTTGATAGTTCTGGCTTCTCAATCATATAATTTCTTAAAATGTCCTAGGGGATCATTTGTTATCCATACAGATGTCCAATTAAATAAAAATTCTTAGTATAGTTTTCCTTGTTTATTCTTTCTCCCATTTTTTCCCCCTGGAAAAAAAAAGATATCTGGTATAACTATATTAATTTCAGACCAAGCATATTTAGAATACAGCATTGCCTTGCATAATGATAAAGAGATCCATTATCCAAGAAGACGCAGTAATTCTTAGTGTATAGGTATCTATCAAAACAATATGAAAATGCCTGAGGCAAAAACTGGTAAAACTACAGGGAGAAACAAATAAATCCACTATTATAGTTGAAGACTTTAACACCCCTCTACCAGAAATAAACAACTCTAGCAGGCAATAAAGACAGTTGACTGAACAGCACCATTAACTAACTGGATCTAATTGGCATTTATAGAAGACTTTAACCAACAACAGCAGAATATACATTCTTCTTAAGTTCACATAAAATATTCACCAAGATAGACCACATTCTGGGTTATAAAACACATCTAAACACATTTAAAAGAACGAAAATCATACAAACTATGCTCTCAGACCACAACAGAATTAAAATGTAAACTAGTAATAGAAAGAAAGCTGGAAAATCCCAACATACTTGGAGATTAAACAACACCCTTTTAAATAACATGTGGATAAAAGCACAAGAATCAAGATAAAATTTTAAAAGCATTTGAACTAAAAGAAAGTAAAACTACAACTTAATAAAAATTTGTGGTTTGCAGCAAAACTGGTTCTTAGAGGAAAATTTGTTGCATTAAACACATATATTAGAAAAGAACAATCTAAAAATAACTAACCTAAGCTTTCTCCTTAAAGACTACAAAAACCAGAAAATTAAAAATTAAATCCAAAGTAAGAAAAGAAATAATAAGAATTAGAGTAGAAATTAATAAAATTGAATATGAGAAATAAATAAAGGAAGTCAATAAAGCCAAAAGCTGGTTCTATTAAAAGATCAATAAAATCAATGATCAATAAATCTCTAGCCAGGTTTACTAAGGGAAAAAAGAAGAACACAAATTACTAATCTAAAAAATGAAAGAAGAACCAATACTATTGATTCCATGGACATTAAAAAGATAATAAAGGAATATTATGAACAACTCTATGCCCCAAAATTGTATAATTTATATGCAATTGACCAGTTCTTTGAAAGACACGATCTACAAAATCTCTCATAAGGAGAATTAAATAATCTGAATAGGACTACACCTATTGAAGAAATTAAATCAATAGTTAAGTAACTTTCCAAAAAAGAATCTATGTGACCAAAAGTTTGATGATTAGTTTTTATATATAACACCAAAAGCACAATCCATGAAAAAAAGTGAAAATTTTGACTTTGTTAAAGTTAAAAATACCTGCTCTATAAAAGACATTGTGGAGAGAATGAAAAGACAAACCAAAGATTGGGGAAAATATTTCCAAAACATATATCTGATAAAGGATTTGTATCCAAAATATTTTTAAAAACCCTTAAAACTCAACAATAAGAAAACAAACAACCCCATTTCAAAAAATGAACATAATATCTTAAGAGACATCTCATCAAAAAAGATATACAGTAGGCAAAAAGCATATGAAAAAGTGCTCAAAATCATGTGTCATTAAGAAATTGTATATTAAAACAATAATGAGATACACCTATTAGAATGGGTAAAACCCAAAAATTTAACAACAAATGCTTGTGAGGATGTAGAACAATAGGAATTCTCATTCATTTTTAGGAATGCAAAATAATGTGGCCATTTTAGAAGAAACTTTGGCTGTTTCTTACAAAGTTAAATATAACCTAACTATAACCTAGAAATTTTGTTCCTAAGTACTTGCACAAATTTTTTTGAAAACTTATGTCTACATAAAACTTGCATGTGAATATTTATAGCAACTTTATTTATAATCGCCCCGAACTGAAAGACACCAAATGTCTTTCAATAGGTGAATATTTTTTTTAAATGTAGTATATCTATACAATGAAATATTCAATGATAAAAAGAAATGAGCTACCAAATCACAGAAAGACACGAAAGAACTTTAAACGCGTATTGCTAAGTGATATAAACAAGTCTGAAAAGGCTACATAATGTGTGATTTCAACTATATGGCATTCAGGAAAAGGCAAAATTACAGAAACAGTGGTTTTCTAATACTCTAGATGAGAAACTAAGGGATTAATAAGAAAAGCACAAGGGATTTTTAGGGCAGTGAAATTATTCTATATGATACTGTAATAGTGGCTACATGACATTATTATTTGGTAAAACCAATAGAATGTACATCACAAAGAGTGAACCCTAATGTAGCTTAGGGACTTCACTTATAATAATGTACTACTATTGGCTCTTCAGTTGTAACAGAAAACCACACTAATGTAAGATGTTATAATAGGAAAAACTATGTGTATGTGGTGAGGGGAAAGTTGTACAGGCACTCTGTATTTTCTGCTGTTTTACTCTTAACCCAAAACTGGCCTAAAAAATAAAGACTTAATAAAAGAGATGCATTACTATTTAAAGATTCATAACACCATATTAGTTGAGCATAAAAAGATCTTAATTATCCTTGATCTTTCTTATCATGTAATAATGCAAACATCTATGTCTACTTCTCTTATTCATGATAAATGGAAAAATCAGAAGGCAAATCCACCATCCTATCAAAAGAATGACAGTCACTGCTGTAAAAGGATTTAACTCTGTTGTCATTTTAAAGTCAGTCCATTTGTCCAAGAAGGGTTGAACAACTTGGTTTTCTCTCTCTTTCCTCATGATTATACAGCAAGGAAATCTCACTGTCCAATGCTTGAGTGACCATGGCGTTGTAAAGAAATTCACCAGCAAAATCTGCTATAATGTTGTTCTTCAGATTGCCTGTATGAAATGCTATCAGAGGCCACTATGTTAAAGTAAAGAATCCATTTCTTGGCATGAGAATTTGTCTCCAGTAGGTGACAATTGTGATAGAAATGAAATGGAGATATCCGTTTGTCTGGCAGCTTACACTTCATAGATATTTAGTGTGGCATTAACAAAGAAACTGAAATTTCATGATATTCTGGCCATCTGTCCCAAAGTTAAATCAAGTCTCATGAGGCAGGGTGTGAGCCTCAATTTCCTGAGACTCAGCCAGATGTGGGGACTGAGCCGAGCACCGGAGCACACTGGGAACACTGCTAGCCCAGTGGGGGCTGTACTCCCTTGGGGCATGTCGAACCTGCTGTCTCCATTGGTTTCATCACTCTCTTGGCTGCCACAACTCCTGTTCCTGAAAACAATCTGAATATTCTGGGAGAGCGTCCAAACACAACTCTCTTATCTCCTTGGGAACAGAAAGCATCTAGGTTTGGAGCTGAGCTCTTCTGCCAGACAGGAGCTGCTGCAGTAGCTCAGCATGACTGAACGCTCATCTCTCTCCACATTAAACTCACCTGGCTTCCCTCAGTTGTTTTCTTCTTCCTCTGCAAAGTGAGGCAGGCTGAAAGGTTTGGAGGTGAACACCAAGGAGCCAGTGTGGGTGTTCTCATTTTAGTACACTGATTACCATTTTATTTCAGGGTTGAGCAGTAATTACCACTAATGAACAACATGATAATTTGCAGCCATAAATCACCAGTTTCTTGGCTTTGCCATTTAACACAATGAATTAGAGCTTTTCATGTGCAGAACTTGGCAGATCTCAGTTTATCTTCCCTTCAGTTAGAGGTGTACTGCAATATACAAGGGTCTGAGGGGGATTTCTACTCAGAGGAAACATTCTGGATGTTTTGATATAAATCACGGGCATAAAGTCACATTCGTAGACTTAACTGCCATTGTCTTGGTCATCACTGAGACATCGTCCTGCACCATTTGGCAACTTGTTTCTCTCAAGTGAGTTGTTAACAACTTATATATCCCAGGCCAAGCTGAGACAGCCTCCTCACTCTGGCTTCTGCCTCTGGCCTTGCATAGGAATGTGAATTGATTTTTCAGTGAAATATACAGATGTCTGAAAGTTTCTTGTGTGATGTTTTAGCAGGGTTAAGGAAAGGAGGACAGGTAACTCTGTTATTGAGAAGCTACTCCAAACCAGGTGCCATGTACACACAATATGTCTATAGTGTCTTCCTGAGGCAAACTCGTTCTATGAGTCCATTAAGAATGAGAAATCAAGCTCAAGAGAGGGTTATGGCTAGTGAAAGACACATGTCCAGTAAATGTTAGAAATCAAGCTAAGATTCAAAGCTTTAACATTGCCTGCATAGTTTGATCAACACATGGTTTGATCACATTTTTCTATACATGTCAGACTCCCTGCCCTCAAAAGCAAGGGCTACTGTTTGTACTTACTCTGTATTTATACACAATGTCTGTGCCTATGGTTAGTGCCTAAACAATATTTATGGAATTAAATAGGAAACCTTCTGTATTGAAAAAAATTGTCTATAAATAATACACATCATACTATATACTGAATGTTGCATAATATATGTCACATACATTTCTTATTCAAAAGCAACTACAAAAGTTTCAAAGGCCACTTGTATTAAAATACAGACTTTGGTTTAAGCAGTAGAGCTATTTAAATAATTCATGATAAATTAATATCTCTTTTATTTCATTAATACTTCTTAATAGCCTTCAGACAGACTACGTAAATGTTATATATCCCAATTAATAAAAGATTTATCAAGCTGTAAACTTACTTCAGAAGGGGGGAAACTACAGTAAAAATCCATGATCCTCAAAGTGTTAAAAGTGGGATTTAATTAAATGTTCCATAAAACTAAGAAATCAAAATGCAGCTCAAACTGCACAAAATATGAATTTTACATTAGGAGATATTCCAAAATCTTTCTCTTTAATGTAATACAAATATATATAGGTACTACTTCAAATCTTCAAAGAAATCATGTTAAGAATTTATCCCTCAGTGGAGCAGAACCCAAAGCAGACAATAGAGAATCCCAGTGGCACTGGAGGCATGAAGGTAGATGGCACTACACAGAGGATTCCTTGCTGCTCTCATTAATGGAATCAAGAACATGCTTTTTGTTCTTGAGATAATTGAGAATAATGAAATTGTTAACCCAGATTAGTTTGTCTTAATTGCAGTTTACAATTTTTCTGTATTACAATTACTAATTAAGACATAATAAAGTCATTAATTTCTTTTTACCTTTTAAGTGAATAATCATTATCATGTCTGCCAAGGAGTCTATGAAAAAAAAGCACAAAACCCAATAGTTTTCCAAACTGATATCTGAAGTCGTCTTTCTTAGCTCCTCTGATGACAAGATGGTTTTATTTACTTCACCTTTTCCAGAAAAGAGCCATTTATGGATAAGGAAAGGCTCAGGTTTCATTTGATTAATGCATTGTCTTGTGTACAAAAATGTTACAAAGCATATTAGAAGAATGTTAATCATTCTATCTAAGTGATAAAGCCATGTTTCCTAATAAGTATGTTATACTTCAAGTATGTTTCCTAAGCCATGTTTCCTAATAAGTATGTTATACTTCAAATTTCATAATTTCTTTTGGTCTCAAAATTCTGTTTGGTCATACAGAAACAAGCAAATTTGTAATATATTTGTTCTCCTCTCCTAATATTTAAGTCTTGATGCCACATTTATGTCAAAAAGTTCAGCTATATTAAAATAAATTAGATTTTTGGGTAGATGATTAAGTATGTCATATCACAAAATTTATTCCTCAAAATCTATAGAAATTAATGTTTTAATTTCTAAAAGCTAAAAGTTCACTAGCAGTGACTGAACAAAGAATAGGGTTCAATCTTATACTACAAGATTTTTAAATATTGCCTCCAAAGGAAAATAAATAGAGAGGATAGCATAATGTGCAAAGCACCAAATCTCATGTTTTCTCCTTAGAGTCAGTACTGATGGAAAAAAGGAATAAACACTTGAATATTTTTACTAGTTACCCACCTCAATTTTTGAAGAACATATTTGAAGAAACACTTTAAAGAAGGGAAGGCCTTATGTACTACCAGAGGAGCTTAACAGAGGCAGAAATTATCAGATCAATAGACTGAGTTGGAGGAATGGGGTGAAGTTTATAGGAGTAGAACAGTCTCATCATCAGGTGTTGTAAGACATGTTTAATAATTTTTATAAGATATTGGTTAAGATTATCTAGTCTTGACTCCCAACATGAGCTAGAAAAGGCCACAGTTAAGTTGTCCCCTACCCTATCCCATTACCCTCAGGCTTTAGAAATGTGAATACCAAAAATTAACAGCATTTAGATGCAGCTCATGGAAAAAACAGAAATATTGATATCTAGGATGGGGAAAGGAGAACATTTCCTCAGTGCATCTGAACAGATAGATGTTTCAGATAAAGCTGCCCTTTATATATGCAAATGAAAAGAAATAACTTGACAACTGTTATACACTGAATGTTTATGTTCCCCCCAAATTCATATGCTGAAATCCTAATATCCAATGTAATGATATCAGTACATGGGGCTTTTGAGATGTGATTAGGTCAGGAGGGCAAAGCCCTCATGAATGGATTTAGTACACTTATAAAAGAGACCCATAGAACTCCCTTGTGCCTTCTGCCATGTAAGAATGCAGAGAAAAGATAGCCATTATAAACCAGAAAGCAGGCTCTCAACAGACATCAAATCTTCTGGCACGTTGATCTTGGACTTTCTAGCCTCCATAACTATGAGAAATAAATTGTTTAAGTCAACCAGTCTATGGTATATTTGTTATAGCAGTCCAAATAGACTAAGACATCTATCTATCTAAATTCTACAGATAAAGGAAGAAAGAAAGTAAAGTAGGGGGAGAAGGGTCCAGAAGGAATGAAAGACATCAAAATTCAGAAAGCAAGCAAAGTGAGAACCAATTCTGAAAGAAAAGGTAATTAAAAGAAGAGAAGCAAACTCTTCCCAAGATATTTATAATACAGAAGAACTTAATAGGAAGAACTTAATATTTCAATAAAAGATAAAATGATTAAAACAATGAAACGATAAAACAGTGAAAAAATATAAGACAATAAATTTAAATAAAAGTAAAAATTCTGATGCCAAAAGACTTATTTTAGAAGCCAAACTTCTGAACAAATTTATTCATTTTGTTGGAATGAAGAAAAGCTTCCAATACATTATTAGTGTAAAGGAAGAAAACAAAGATATTAAGGCATTGGAAATAATGAAGAAGCAATAGTTTAAAGGATAGATAATGGACTAAGATAATATGTGAACAACTGACAAGAAACAAGGACAACGTGATCAATGTTATGAATGCAACAAATTCAACAAAAATATATAGATATAGCTCTCTTTCTGTCAAGATGGCAAAGTAGATAAATGCTATGCTAGCCTCCTCTCACAACCACATCAGAATTACAAAATAACCATCAATGAGAAACTCCTGAAGTCTAGCTGAACAGAAGTCCGATACTGAAGACATAAAGAAGAAGCCACCTCGAGATGGTATGAGGGGTGGAGACATGAAACGAGCTGGCCCAACACCCATGTGTGGTTGTTGAGAACTGGGACGGATATTTGGCTGTGGAGGTCACCCCCAAAATAGCAAGGAGTCCTAGTCCCACATGGGGATCCCCAGTCCAGAACAGCAGTGCCAGGAACAAAAGTCCTCACAGTATCTGACTGTGAAAACCAGCTGAGACTGTGGCTGAGTGAGACAGAGGGCTCCAGTAGTCCGAGGCAATCCTCTTAAAATATCCACACATGGATTTATTTGATGACGAATTCACTCTGAGTTCCAGCACTGGGACAGCAGCTAGAAAGGCACTAGGGATATATGAAGAGGAGGTGAATTGTTTGGCTTCAAGGAGAGGGCTGAAGCGGCAGCTTTCTTCCAGACGGAAGTGCTGGAAGAGAGCATTGTTCCTTTGCTGAGTCCTCCTCCTTCCCAGAGTGTAGACTTAGGAAGGCACTATATCTGAGTCTTCATCAATGTGGCTAACATCATAGGCCCATCCTATTATTCCCTCAGATCCCACCCAATCCCACCCAACTTTTAGGCCCATCCAAGCTGCTTCCAGTGGCTTTTCTCTATAAACAGTCTGTCTTGGCTCATGCTACAGACTTTCTTAAAATCTCTCAAACGTTCACAAACTCATGTAAGTAGCTTCTGGTCTTGGTGTGTCCTGGCCCCATACCTCTCACTGAGCAACCTAAGTCCAGCACTAGCAGCAGCCAGCCTCAGTTTAAATCTTCACCCTTCCCAGGGACCTCCAAACCCAGGGAGGTGAAAGGCATCTGTGAATCACTTTGTGGTTCATGCCAGATGGTCCCAGGCACAGGCAGTGGCTGAAATTGGCCTCTCCCAGAATTTCCTGGGTGCCGGTACAACTGGTGGCTACTTTGGACTGAGTCTGAGCACCACCCAACCACCTCCGCAAGTGACACACCCAAAGGGCAGACTGGGCAGGCACTGCTAAAATAAATTCTGCTCTTTAGTGTAAATCTCTGCACAGCAGCTCCTCCAATGTAGTCATGGTCAGTCCTCACAATCAATCAGCTTGAGAATCAACTCCTTCTATTGATATGCAAAAAGCAACCATAGCTCAACTACAACATGCGGGTATACACAACCCACACAATGGACACATACCTGGAACACGCAATTCAGGTGATCAGAAAAACTATGCCACTGGGCTCATTATGACACCTACTACATAAGGCCATTTTACTAAAACCAGAAGACATAGCAGCTTTACCTAATACATAGAAACAAATACAAGGAGGCAGTCAAAATGAGGAGACAAAGAAACATGTCCCAAATGAAAGAACAGAAGAAAGCTCCAGAAAAAGAACTAAACAAAATTGAGACAAGTAATCTACCAAATGCAGAATTTAAAACACTGGTTATAAGGATGCTCAAATTTTAGTGCAAACTTCAACAAAGAGATAGGAAACATAAAAATGGAAGTAGAGAAACATTAAAAAAAAAACAGAAATGAAGAATGCAATAATTAAAATAAAGAATACATTAGCAGAATCAACAGTAGATTAGATGAAGCAGAGACTCAAATCAGCAATTTGGAATAAGATAGCAGAAAATACTCAATCAGAACAGCAACAAGATAAAAGAATCCAAAAATATAAGAATAGAATGAAAGAACATCAAGCATACCAACATTCATATCATAGGGATACCAGAAGGAGAAGAGGAAGAGCAAGGAATTGAACATCTATTTGAGGAAATAATGACGAAAAACTTCCCTAACCTGGAGAAGGAAATAGACGTACAATCTTGGGAAGTGCAGAGAGTCTCAAAGAAGATGAACTCAAAGAGGTTCACATCTAGACTCATCATAATTAAAATGCAAAAGCAGCAAGAGAAAAGCAGTTAGTTACCTCTAAAAAAAGCTCCCATTGGACCATCAGCTGATTTCTCAACAGAAACTGCAGGCCAGAGGGATTGTCAAGAAATATTCAGTGATGAAAAGCAAGGACCTACAACTAAGATTACTCTACCCAGCAAAGCTATTATTTAGAATTGAAGGACAGATAAAGATCTTCCCGGACAAGAAAAAAAAAACTAAAGAACGTCATCACCAAAAAGCCAGATTACAAGAAATATTAAAGAGACTTCTTTAAAGAGTAGAAAAAAAATATATATGAATAATGACATATCTAATAACAATTAGTTTAAATGTAAGTAGATGAACTGCTTCAATCTAAAGACATAAAGTGGCTGAAAGGATAAGAAAACAAAACCCTTACATATGCTACGTACAACAGACTCACTTCAGATCAAAAGACTCACACAGTCTGAAACTAAAAGAATGGAAAAAGATATTTCATGAAAATGAAGACATCGACAAAAAGCAGGGACAGTTATACAATTATCAGACAAAATAAACTTTAAAACAAAGGCTATAACAAGAGACAAGGAAGGACCTAATAATCCCACTTCTGGATATTTATATGAAGAAACCCAAAACATTACTTCGAAGGGTAATGTGCATTCATATGCTCACTGCAGCATTATTTATAATAGCCAAGATATGGAGGCAACCTGGGTGTCCATCAGTGGATGAATAGATAAAGAAGAGGTGGTACATGTATACAGTGGCATATTACTCAGCCATTAAAAAGAATAAAATTATGCCATGTGCAACAACATGGATGGGCCTACAGGGTATTGGGCTAAGTGGAGTAAATCAGACAGAGAAAGACAAATGTGATAAAATTTCATTTACATGTAGAATTCAGAAAACAGGATAAACAAACAACGAAAACAAGCTAATGTATACAGAGAGCATTTTGATGATTGCTGGATTTGGGGAAGGGTGGTGAAAAAGGGAGGGAATTGAAATCCAGATTGGTAATGACAAAGTAGTCATGGGGATATAAAATATAGCATGGGGAATATAGTCAGTAGTATTGTAATTATGTATGGTGTCAGTTCAGTACTGGATTTATTGGGGGCGATCACTTTGTAAGTTATATAAATATCTAATCACTATGTTGTACACTGGAAACTAATATAATATTGTATGCCAACTATAATTGAATAAATAAAAATATTCAAAATATTCAAAAATTAAGAATTAATAATGTAAAAAATAAATATATGGACATGGATGATTTCTAGATTTTGCAGATCAGAAAGACATTTAGTATAAAGACAACAGATAGATATTTGCAAATGGGATAAAAACTTTTATCCTAATTTTTCTTTAAAAATGCTATTATGAATTCAGGTCATTCAGAATATAAATTCAGTCTTAGAACACAATTAATTAGATGCATTTTCTACATTTCAGAGAATCATGATGAATACATACATGCTATGCATGCTATAAATTTAGATCATCTTTTCCACATATCTGGAAAAAATTATTTGAAAACTTTTGGATTGTTCAAGTTCTCATATTTTGTTTCTGATAGAATTAAGCTTGCCGGATCAGTTTCATCCATACCCTAAAGTATGTATCAGAATTACTTTGAGCCCCACAGGAAACAAATAGATAATGATATTTTTGTAGATATCATTGTCACAATTGACACCCTCTGAGATATTTTCATCATATATTCTTCTGATTTCTTAATTTTTGTGTTCATTTATCTTATTCTCTAATAAGGAGGTTTTCAGTCATTGTTATAGGTGAATTGAAAGATACTGATTACCTAAGACATAGGAAAGTCTGGGTGAGGTTTGAGAGTTGTCTAAAGCTTCCGGGCCTGTCACTTCCAGTCTTAAGATGAGCACAATTATCAAAGATTTCTTGGAAAAAGGCCTGATCAGAGTGGGATCTGACCTCATGCTCCATGGATCCTATGAGAGATTTCAATATAAGCAATTCGTGGCTTCTAAGCTTCTTCAAGGAAGTGTTCTCTCAGCTCATCATACAAAAGGGCTTGAGGAACTAATACTGCAAGTAAAAGGAAAACTGAGTTCTACTGTGGTGAGGCTGGTTGGGAGTGGAATGGGAATAGAGAAGCAATGTGGAATAAACTACATTGTCTTTACATCTGTGAGGTTTTTGCCTGTAACTGATATTCAATTTTAGTGGCATCTAAGCTGGCTGTAGTATATTGCCTTATAATCCAAGTGATTTTACAAAATAGAGTGTCATCATTATTTGGAATATTTGATATAGAAAAGTTTTACTGAGTTACATACAATTTGCATTATTATGGAAAATTTCAACATTACATTTGTCAATGAAAGAAAGGAAAGGGCTTTTAGTTTTCTACCTATAATTGCAATTACTATAAATTTTTAAATGATTGTAAAAATATTTAAATTTTGTACTACTTTCTTGTCTATGGTGGCTTTCAAAAGTTTGAGGAGATTATCATTAAAGAATATTATGAAGAATTTAGTGCAGCCATGTCAATTATAAAATGTGATATAAAAATATTTTTCATGGAAGCAAGCTCCAGGTTTTTGTTACAGTTTTAAAAAATCATGCATGTAGAAGTTTTATATAAACTAAGGAATTAATACCATTCTAATACTTTATATCTTATTGTAATTTTATAATTATATAATATAAAAATCATATAAAGAATATTGTTACAAAATTCCCTCATGTGCCTCAAATATCCTTCTGTGTGTCCCTTCACACCTTACAAATATATTTTCTATGTTTAATATAATATGAAAAATGATTGAGGAACACTGTTTAAACATACTTTTCTACCTTTAGAATATCACTTTGATGCTTTTTGCATGAAATAGCTTCCCTACTTTGTTCCCTTTTCTTCATGTTTAAGTGCTACTCGTCCTCTACATCCAAGTCCAGGGAGGGCAATTGTCTTCTGTGTTGAATGATTAATGAGTATCCATAATACCATGTCATCATCTGTTATGCCATACCTGAAATTTTAGAAATTCTACTTTGCATGTTGATAAGAAAGTATTTAAAGCACAAACTGACCATGTAGAATTACAAACTCGAGTGGGCTGGGAATGCCAAGATAGGTGCAGAAAGCATAACTAATAAATATGTATGCACAGATCTTACTCTTTTGTTCTGAAATCTTACTTTCTTTACAACATATAGATGTAAATACATATTATTTTACATATAATGTTTTACATAATAATGTATAATAAAATATAATTCATCCTTTAAAAATAACTGATAATATATATGTCATAGAAAATATATATACTAATAGAATAATGTTACTATAAGGCCCTTATGTGTGTCTTTCAGTTGGTTATAACTGTCTATCTATATATTCACTTATCTATCTATTCGATCAGCCATTGTAACAAATGTTAAGACTTAAAATGAAATGAAAAAGCTAATATAAAGGGATTTACTTTAAATAAAATTAGAAGCAATATTTATGGCAGTATCTCTAAGTAAAAGTTCCATTTTTAAAACATGGTGATTATTGAACTGTCTATGAAATCATAAGTCCTACAAACTAGGATGACTTACACTAGGTATCCGAATAACTTAAACATGGATATATATACCACAGACAAGTTCCTTCAAAACTGTAAATGACTTTCATATATAATCGTAGCCATTTGCTGCTGTTTAACCTTATCCCACTGTGTTCAATTCACTGCTGGTGCTTAAGAAATGTTCACCTGCTCTGTAGGTACTGTTCTGCTGCTGTTTAACTATCAGCTACAGGGAATTGTTAAAGGGCTCATTATTCTTCTTGAGGAACACTCCAAGTGCTTGGTGGGAGCAGAGGTGAAAGGTTCATCACAGAGAAAGCAGTATTGACATTTTGAGAGTGAGGAGGCCTCTGGGCATTTGTGTAGGAAGGATTCCAGGATCTTTTGTGAATTCTTTATGCCTTCTTTCCTTCCAGCCTCCCATTATTCCACATACTAGCCATGTTCTCCACCACTCTGAGGTTTGAGGGAACTGGATCAGTGGACAATAAAAGGTATGTGCAGTATATACACACACATATCCACACACCACAAAGAGATTAGTTTCACATTAATTTATGCTTTCCTAGTTCTAGAACCAGCTCCATTTAAAAGAAAAATAAGATGAAATGAATTCTAGCTCTGAACTGATCCTATAAGATGTGGCTGCTGGCAGTGATGGTGTGATAGTAAACTCCTTATGCACATATATACTCACACACACATGCAGAGTTTTTCAAAACATTTAGAGAGCCATGTTAAAGACACGGAATTAAAATTTTCTGTAATTATATTTAAAACTTGTTTGAAAGATAAAAAAAAAGCCAAATAAATATGCTAGATCTTCTTGAGATTATAAACATCTTTGATATATCTAAACATCCAAAAGTAAGTGCCCTCTGTATAAGAGAGAATAAAAATCTATATTCATTTTAAATAAATTCAAACAGACTTAATAATGAATATTCATAGATAGTCTGATAAGCTCAGTAATTCCTTCTCTCCTGTAATATCCTTATAGCAGTTACCTGCCTTTTAGGATTTGAGGGTATGTCTGATTTATTCAGTTCTAATAGTGTTTTGTTTTATTTTGTTTTGTTTGTTTGTTTGTATTTTAGGATATTTTGAAATTCCTCTTCTTAAAAAGACAATTACCCAGACATTTTCTCTACACCTTTAAATAGTAGTCATTGTCAATGACAGAGGTTATTTTTAGAATACAAATACCATAGTAGTTTCTGAACTGTTATACATGGCTATAAGAGTGACAATTTTATTCTTGAATTCTCTTCCATCCTGACAAAGCTATTGATTCTAAGAAAAGCAGAGATAAGAAAAGGAAAAACAGAAAAAATATCATGCACATTTTCATAAGCAAAGGAAAACCATTGTTCCTATATTGATATATTTCCTTCTAAGTCCCTCTCCCCGGTCATAAATTTTATTTTTGTTTTCTTGCTTGTGCTCATGTTGTAAGTACAGTTGTTATCTCTAATACTTAATGTAACAACCATTATCCTTCTCCTTTGGACTGTTGTGTTCTTTAAACCAAAAGCAGGAGGAAGCCTAGGGCAGGAGTCATGAGGACCCTAACTTATCCATAGCAAGCAGTTAGAGCTTCTAGCCAGAAATGAAAGGGGTACTTTTAAGTGTTCCTTAAGTGTTAGAGAATTGCTCTCTTAAGGACTTTGAATGTTGGAACCCATGATCTTGAAGGAACCTTATAAATAAATTTATATATGTCTAATTTCACACATGAACTAGTTAAAAACCTGAACAGTTAGATCTCCTGCTGATAATTCACTGATTTTAACTGGTGAAATCCAGAATAAAACTCACTGCCTATGACTCTTAGTCAGTGTTCCTTCCATTCAGGCCCACTCCTAACATTTGAGAATTCCAAGACAAGGGCGCAAATGGAGGCCCAGACCCAGAGCCTACCCTTTTTCTCTTCTCTCTCTGATTCTTTTTTGACAAGAGCATGTGTACATGTGTATAGACAATCAGTATGCATGCCCAAGTTCATTCCAAATTTTGGGCTTAGAAGTGTGCATAATAGTATGTTTTCCAGAAGTCAGACCCCAATGGCGGTGAGGGGGGGCAGGGTGACCTGAACAGGTCCTGGGAGCATCTCCAGGCCATCTGAATAAGGAATTTTGGGTTCCCTGACACCTGGAGAGTGATCTTAAAAGGGAGTCATGAGCTCCAGGAGGCACATCCTCGGCTCCATGTTTCAGTAGGCCTCTGAGAGAAGAATTTGAGAGTTGACACCAGAAACACTTTAAGGGGCACATGGAAGTGAGAAAAAGTAAAAAGAAACTCAATGAAGGGTGTGTTAATAAGCAGTTTACCATTGTGGACAATACTATACAGAAAATGAGATGCTACCAATACGTCAGGGCTCCATCCCAGTGTGAGGGACTGTGTGGAATGAATCTCAGGATTACCCTCTGTAGGGAATGAGGCTGGAGTACTTATACCAACCTTCACGCATCATTGGTTGAGGGTTGCTCTTGGAGCTTTAACTCTCAAGCACTTCTGGTCTCCCCTTCAGAAGGCTAAGCAAGTCTGTTAATCAGGGAATGGGCTCTCGTTGCTGGGCTGTAAGGCATATACAAGGACTCCCTCTTCATAGTAACTACTAAGTGAATAGACTCCACAATATATCATTACGATATCTTTAATAGACTTTATATCATCATATCATTTAAAATTAGAGAGTGAAACATTTTTATTCTTTCCTTATATATTAAGACATCTTAGTTACTCAAAAACATCATTCATTAAAGAAATAAAGAGATCAAAAACAAGTCTCAGGTTTGTTTCTGCAACTTGCCAGTTATATTCCAGATGGATATTTTGTGTAGTGCTGTGAATTCAGTCATGGAGCAATGCATTTTAACTTTCATCTGGACATTTAACCATCTTATGTCATTTAGTATTTAAAAACTTACTTGTATCAAAAACGATTCAGTTCTCTAAAGCATTAGATTATGGTTTAAGAACATCTATTTGTTTCTCAAAAGCTATTTAACTCAAGTATAATTTAAAATTCTGAAGCAAATATTCAGAACTCCCAAATGCTGCTTCTTTCATAAGCACTTACACATTCATACAAGTATACATTAACTCACATTTTAAAGATTCTATTTTGCTGCATTTTAATCAAGTTCTTTTTCAGAGATGTAAATAACGTATTGTGATGGTAAAAGCTGCCCAAGCTGGTGATCCTTGCATTTGCCCTTCACCAAAGCAAATTTCATCTCACATGAGCAGGTGGATGGAAATAGACCAAACTAGAGTCAGTGAAGGACCAGGATGATCTTAGCTGATGACTGACTCCTGCTAATCATGAGTGTGCAATTTGGTGACAAGAAGAATACAGACTCCAGGTTTCTTTAAAATGTATTTCCATTTGCCGCTCTAAGGCAGGGATTTCAACTCAGCTCCCAGCAGGAGTGGTTTCTCAAACTTAATGAATTTCACTCCTGCTACAATTCTCTGGGAAGAAAGAGACAACCTTCCATACTGATTACTACTCATACAGTTTGTTGTAAAAACATGCCATTAAATCTAGTTTGAAGTTGTCAGCAGACTTGCAAGCCACATTTTGAGGTACTAACTTTGATATGTTGAAAAGCAGCTGTTTTCAGTTACATATTTTAAGTACATCAAAGTTCACGTGTATTTCTATGTAGGAAATCAAAACATCAATCCTCTCATTAAAATCTACTTTTAGATGTCCTACAACTGTAAACAGGCATTTCCTGAGAAATAAGAAACACATTCACTAATCCATTCACAACTCAGCCCAGTGCTTTGCCAGGCACAGGAAAGTTACCAAGATCCATGACTGCTCTTCTACCCCAACCATCTCTGGAAGAGCTTTGAAATCAGACAGGCTTGGAGTCTGGTTCCATCAACTATGTAATTTTAAACATGTGCTTCACTTTCTCTGAGATTCAGTTTTCTCTGTAAAAATGGGGATGGTAGGACCTCACTGAGGGCTACTGTGAGCATTAAATAGTAGGATACTAGCAAGTTGCCTGATCAAACAACTGATACGTTGAAGAAGTCCAATAAATGTCAGTCTTATTCCTTTTTTACTTTCCATCATGTAAACTGTATTCACAAACTTCCATGTTGCTTTCTACCTAAATAGTCCTCATTTCTTCAACCTTGATTAAACTACAGCTCTTTACAGTCTTTAACAACACTGAAGCTGGAAAAAATAATATCCATGGAGCATGGAACATATCCATGTGTCAGATACTGCGCTGAATACTTAACCAGTATTATCACATTTAAGTCTTCCAACAACCTAATGGTATAGTAGAATATTTATCTGTACTTTATGAATAAGGAAATTAAATTTATCCAGCCAGTAAATAACAGAGTTGAGGTCCAAACTTTGGCTGCCACTTGCCTTCTCCTCTAGAAATTCATACATAGTTTTAACTTTATGGCATTTATTTAAGAAATAAAATTTTATTCATTGTCATTCATATTTTTATCTCAAAGTGTCTTAAACTATTATTAAAATCTCTTATTTAACTTTTCATGTTTATGGAATTTTCACGGTTAAGTTTCTTAGGAACAGAGAAAGTCAATACCTGCCTGCTTTCCTTTACTCATTTGGCAAAGACATATTGGATGACCATAGGTTGTGGGGGAATAATGCAAAGAGCTGATAGTCTAGAAATAAATGACAGAACTGCTTGCCCTCAAAGAGTTCACGATTAAATGGGAACAATATTCACACAATAATAACAATACTATACAGAAAACGAGATGCTAGCAATACGTCAGGATAGAAATAGTGCTAGAGAGGAAGTTGTGCCAATCCAGTGGAAGGGCTTCACAGAAATCTTTCTCAGAGGAGGCAACAGATGAACTGAGTTTTAAAGGAAGATACAAATTTATAGAAAAAGAGGTGAGAGGTAACAGAGTAGTTAGAGGGTTATCAATGGAACATAAAGGAGAAAAATCCCAATAGTCAAAAATATGTGTATTAATCTGAGAGTCAAAATCAGCTGATTGCTGAGGACAAAGAACATTGAAGATGTTGACACAAATGGGTTTAAATGCATATTTACCATCTTGGATTTTATCTTTGTAGGAATCCCCCACCCTCTCCACAAATGATCTAAAAGGAATTGTGTAAAATTTTACAAGACAGTTCTGCCTCATTTTAATGCATTTTGGTCTTTTTTCAAGTTATTTTAATTTTTGTTGTTAAATATGTTATACATGTGAAGATATATAAAATATAAGCATACAGTTAATAGAATATATAAAACTAATAACTGCATACGCTCAGTTTAAGAAATTTACATCACAAGAATCTTATTGGATATTGTTGACTCCTCTCTATTCACACCCCCTTTCATTCCTCACAGAGATGATCACTTTCCTAAAATATGTGTAAATCACAGCCATGTAGGTGTCACCAGACAATTATAAATAGAAAATCTCCACCTATGTAAATAGCTTTGGATAATCACCTCTAGAAAATACATTATTCATTTTCACTATTTGTCAACTATAGACATATACACGCATTATATGTATACATGCATAAACAAATAAATCAATAAATGAAATATTAGTATTTAGATTTCTCAGTGAGTTTACCTATTTAATTTACTATTTTTTCTTTGAAGTTTATCCATGATAATTCATGATTTTTGCAATTTTTCATTTTGATTGCTGTACAATACTCCATTGAATGATTTTTTACACAAAAATTGATTTATCAATTCTTTTAATTCAATTCTATTTTAGCCATTTGGATTATTTTTAAATATCATGAATATTCATATACATTTCCTAAAGTACATGTGCAAGGTTTTTTTTTGTTTTTTATGTTTTTTTTTTTTATGGTACACAAGCAGAAATGGCATTGTCAGCAGTATTTCCTGATCTAGGCACCACAAAATAGTACACAAATTTGTCTTCTATTCTGGTCTACTCTAGTTAGTTTACTCTATTCTAGCTTTCTTTAGTTTAGAATAATTGAGTTGATACTAGTTTAGTTAAGTCTATTCTATTTTGTCTTTGTGAAATATTTCAATCTGACTTTAATTTGCATTTCCTAAACATAAAATGATGTTAAGCATCTTTTCCAATATTTACAAGCTATTTGAATTTTTTCTTCATATCCATGCTAATTTTACTATTGTACTTTTTGCCATTTTCAAATTAATCTGTAGAATACTAATCTGATAGTTGTTACAGGTAATGAAATAGCTGGTCCTAGTTTGTGCCTTGTATTTTCACTCTTTTATGTTGCCTTTTGACATTAAAAAGGTCTTAATTTTAATGCAATAATTTTTATTAGACTTTCACTTAATGGATAGGGTGTTTAATAAGTAATCTCGTATCCCAACATCAGAAAAAATTTTGTTTCTATGTTGCCTTTTAAGTGTTCTATAGATTTGTTTGTCTTATTTGAGTATTTAATCCAAATATCAAGTATTCTATGGCTATGGAGAGAGAAATATCCAATTTAAATATTTTTCCACATAAATACCCAATTGTCCTATTGTTATTTATTTTATAGTCCAACCCTTCGGCAACTGATCAGTAATTGCCTATTTGTCAAGATTCAAATATTTTAGTCAGCATTCATGTATTTCTTACTTTCCATTGATCTCAGCTTTTACAGCTTCATACTACTCTTGCTACTTTAAGTATGCTGCGTCTATTTTTGTCCCCTTTGTCATTTTTCTCCTTAAAATAATTTTTTTAAAAAGCTGCATTATTACATCTCTTTGTATCTTTTGTTAGACTTACTTGTAATTTATTATTTACTTCTGGAATAAATATCTTTTTTTGTAAATTACATAGAAATTTGATCGACTTTTTATGTTGATATTTTTACCCAATGACTTTGTTAAATTCTTTGTTAATTCTAATCATCATATGCAGATTTTTTGAGGCAATAGTATAATTGTTAAGTAATTGACAAGAAATTTCCAATACAATATTGATCAAGAATGGAAGTCATGGGCACCTTGTCTTATTTCTGATGCCAAAAGGAAATCTTACAAGATTTACCATCAAGTGTAATATATGTTAAGGATCTTTAAATGCTCTCTATCAAAATGAAAAAATTTCTCTCCCACTCTCATTTTGAAAATGTTTTTTTTATCATGAATATATACTAGCCTTCTTTGAATTTTTTGCTATCTAAATCATTTTTTCTCCTTTTAATGTGGTGAATTATACTAGTATATTTCCTAATATTAAAGAAAAGTTACGTTCTCAAAATAAACAGAAATGGGTCAAGTAAAATGACTTTTTGTGTATTGTGGTGGGTTTAGTTTGCGTTTTTTTTACTTGCACTGTGTTTGGGAGGTTTTGGCATTAAGATTTATACTAGCCACTTAAAATCAGTTTTGGAGTATTTTCTCTTTTCAGTTCTCTGGAGTAAGTTGAGATTGGTATATTACAAAAAAACTCATTAACAAAGTCAACTAAACATGATATTTTTTCTTTAATACAAAATTTCAATAACCAATTTTTAGCTCTTTCAATCCTCTTTTGTGTGATAAATTTTCAATTTCATTTATTTCATCTATTTTATGAATAACCTATATTTTAGGTTTATTATGATTTATTTTTTTCTGACTTCTTATCATTAAATGTTTGCTTCATTACACTAAACCTTTGGATTTCTTTTTTTAATATTTTTAATTTTTTAATTATCGTTGGTATACAATATTATATTAGTTTCAAGTGTACAACATAGTGATTAGACATTTATACAACTTACAAAGTGATGACCCCAATAAACCTAGTACCCATCTGACATCATACATAGTTATTACAATATTATTGACTGTATTCCTTATGCTCTACTTTACATCCTTGTGACTATTTTATAACTACTAATACGTACTTCTTAATTACTTCCTCTTTTTCACCTACCTCCCAACTCTCCTCCCATCTGGCAACTCTCAAAATGTTCTCTGTATCCATGAGTTTGTTTTTACTTCATTTGTACATTTTGTTCCTTAGATTCCAATGTAAGTGAAATCATATGGCATTTGTTTTTTTCCAACCCTTCGGCAACTGATCAGTATTCCACTCAGTACAATACCCTCTGGGACCATCCATGTTGTTGCAGATAGCAAAATTTCCTTTCTTTCTTCCTTCCTTCCTTCCTTCCTTCCTTCCTTCCTTCCTTCCTTTCTTTCTTTCTTTTCTTTCTCTCTTTCTCTCTCTCTTTTTCCCTCCGTCCCTCCCCTCTCTCTCTCTTTCTTTCTTTCTTCATTTATTCATTCATTCATTCTTATGGTTGAGTAATATTCCATTGAATATGTGTATCAACTCTTCTTTATCCATTCATCCATTGATAGGCACCAAGATTGCCTCCATATCTTGGTTATTCTAATAATGCTGCAATGAACATATGGATTCACATGTCCCTTCAAAGTAGTATTTTGGGTTTCTTTTGATAAATAACCAGAGTGGGATTATTGGGTTCTTTTTTGTCTCTCATTATAACCTGCATTTCATTCATTCATTCATTTATTTATTTTAATTTATTTTTTAGGTGCGGCAATTCTTGGTTGACCTCACAGATTGCAAGGAGCTTGTCTGCTTACAACCCCTTACTGTTTTTATTTTTTATGCATACAGCACCTGGTCTTCCTAGGTGGTCTCCCATCCAAGTACTAACTAGCCTTTGTTTTAAGGTCTATTTTCTCTCGTATAAGTATTGATTTTTTTTATTTCCATTTTCATGAAATATCTTTTTCCATCCCTTTACTTTCAGTCTCTGTGTGTCTTTTGATCTGAAGTGAGTCTCTTGTAGACAACATATGTAAGGGTCTTGTTTTCTTATCCATCCAGCCACCATATCTTTTGATTAGAACATTTAATCCTTTTTCATTTGAAGTAATGTTGATAGATATGTAGTTATTGCCATTTTATTATTCATATTTTTGATACATATTTTTTTCTTCTTCCTAAGGAAGTCCCCCCATTTTCTGTAGCACTAGTTTGCTGATCATGAACTTCTTTAGTTTTTTCTTGTTTAAGAAGCTCTTTATTTGTCCTTCGATTCTGAATGAGACTTTGCTGGATAAGGTTATCTTTGTTGTAGGTCCTTCCTTTTCTTGACTTTGAATATTTCATACTTGCTAATCCCTTCTGGCTTGCAAAGTTTCTGTTGATAAATCAGCTGATGTTCTTATAGGAACTGCCTTGTAAGTAATCTACTGTTTTCTTCTTGCCACTTTTAAGATTCTCTCTTTGTCTTTATTTTTGGCATTTTAATTATGATGTGTTGGTGTAGCCTCTTTCAGTTCATCTTGTTTGGAACTCTCTGAGTTACCAGGAGTGGTGAGAGTAGCCCATATCATGTCTCCACCCCTCCTTCCATTCTCTTATGCAGCCCCAATTGTAGAACTTTTGTTCAGCCATACCTCAGGAGACTCCCAATGATGGCTGTTTTGTAGTTTCATTGTAATTTTGAAGTGGTCATGAGAGGAGGTGTCTACCTTTTATGCCATCTTGACCGGAAGTCTGAACTTCTGGATTTCTAATCTAAGAAAAGTCAAACCTCTCAACATGGCATTAGCTTCAACCTACACATTTTGATGTAAAGTATTTTAATTTTTTTCTTTGATCTAATAATTAGTTATAATTGTGATAAAGTCCTTTACCATGATGTGTATAACTGGTCCTCATTTTGTTATTGATTATCAACTTTATTGCATTATGGCTAAAAATATAATATGCATCATATTTTATCTTTGAAATTTATTGAAAGCAGTCTTATGGGTTAGAGCATTGTTGTTTTTATTAATGTTAAATATGTTCATGGAAACAAGTGTTCTACAAATGTTGAGTACAATACTTATTATGTGTCTACTAAATCAAACTTATCAATTATACTCTTTATATTTTATAAAAGTTTTTGGATTTTTATTTGTTTCTTTGACCTAAGAAACAAGAAAAGTGTATAAAGATTTCCTCTTATGGTATAAATATTTAAACTTGTATTCTATCAATATTATATTAAATACACAGATATACACATTTTTACCTTCATATATTTTGAGGTTGCATTATGAAGTACATATAAACTTACAATTTTATATTTTCTTAGCTAAGTAAACATTTTTTTGTTACTAGTGACAATATCATCTCTAATAAACTTCCTTCAAGTTTCACTTTATCTAATATTAACAATACTTTTCAGCATTATTTTGGTTGTTATTTACATGGTGTATGCATGTGTATTTCCAGTAATTATGGTTATTTATATTTCCAAAATTTTTGACATTTTAAAAATGTTTTTTATTTGAATCTATTTGCTTTATCTATTCTTTTCTCTTTCCTTTTTTATTCTTACTTTTGTTTTGACTGACTAAATTTTTTTTTTTGGTTTTAGACCTAAAAAGTCTATAATTAATTAATATCTCTAGATTTCTTCATAATTAAAATAAGGCCCAAATTACAGTTATAAATATGAATGAAAAAATTCCTTAAAAATAGAATATCAAATCTAGCAGTATTCTAAAGTATAATATATCACAGCCAGTTTATTCTAGAAGTGCAAAATTGGTTTAACACTGGAAAAGTAATCAATTAAATTCATTACATTAAGAAACTAAAAAATAAATCATATGATGGTATCTTTAAATTTAGGAAAAAATGTTTTTGGTAAAATTCAATACAAATTTATAATTTAAAAAAATCTTTGCAAACTAGAAATAGAAAGTAGTTTTCTTATTATGTTAGCAGGTGTAATGAAGCCATAAGCAAACATTATAATTAATGGTAAAAATGTCAAAGGTTGCCATTCTAACTGAGACTGGGAATAAAAAAATGAAACTTGCTATAAATATTTTTAATTAATATTCAGGAAAGTCTAGGCAGTAGAGAAAGACAATAAGAAAAATAAAAATATTTAAATTTAAGAATAAAAAATCTTATAATGTTCAGTTGATATAATTTTATATTCAATCCAAAATATCTAGAGATAAATTATTAGAAGTAATAATTAAGTATAGCAAAGTTGCTATATATATAAAGTCAAGATATAAAAATTAATTGAATTTCTTTGTAGCAACAACAAAGATAAAATGAATTTTAAAAAATCAATGTCATTTGCAATAGTATTAAAATTTTAAATATCAAGGGATAAATCTGACAAAGATGTGGAAAACCTTTAGGCAGAAATCTATAAGATATTATTGAGAAAAATTAAAGGAGATCTAAGCAAATGGAAAGCTATACTATGACCATGGATTAGAAGATTTAATATTTAAAGATTTTTCAATACTTTCCAATTTTATTTGTGGGTCTGAAGTAATTTCGATGAAAATCAAAACAAGTTTATTTTTTTCTTCTTTTCTAAAAGTTGACTAGTTGATTGTAAAATGTATGTGGAAGTGCGAATAAACACAACACTCTAGTACAGAGGTCCCCAACCCCTGGGCTGCAAACCCATACCAGTCCCTGGCTTGTTAGGAACCGCTCTGCACAGCAGGAGATGAGCAGTGGACAAGCAAGAGAAGCTTCATCTGTATTTGCAGCCGCTCCCCAGCGCTAGCATCACTGTCTCAGCTCCACCTCAGATCACCAGAATTACATTCTTAAAGGAGCACCGATCCCTAGTTCCAAAAAGATTGAGACTGCTGCTCTAGTAGAAGTGTAAGTTTGGCTTACTTTATCTGTCCGAAACACAGACTTATGTAAAGCTACAAATTATATGTTATATAGAGAGTTATTCTAAAAAACTGATAAAAAAAATAAGAAAAATCCAATAGAAAATGAGTAAAAGATCTAACAAAAACTTTGCAAATAGGTTATCCGAATGTCAAATAAACATGAAAATGTGCTCATTTGCAAAGATGAAAGAAATATCATTACATGTAAAGTAGAATGGCAAAATATTAAAACTAGGGACCATTTCTGATGTGGAAGAGAATACAGGGTAACAGAAATTCTTACATGATTCTGGTTGGAGTGTAAATAGATTCAATCTCTTTGGGAAAATAAATAACAAAACAACAAAACCACTCAACAGAAAAGTTTGTGTTATCTATTAGAGGTGAAGATAAGCACATTCTATGACCCCCCAAAATTAAATAGAAATAAATAGACTTTTATGCAGAAATGATCACTAAAATGTTTAAGGCAGAATTATTTGTAATATTCTAAAACTAGAAAAAAAGAAAACAAAGTCCAAGGAACAATAGAATGGAAAATGATTATATATTCATACAATGAATATATATTCAAATATGTACATATAAAATACAACTATTAGGTTAAATTATACGGTTCATGTGGTAAAATACTAACCCACAGCAAAGAAATGGATAGTATAATAGGTTATTGATTTTTTTTATTGGTGGTGATTTTTTTTTTTGAAGGGATGTAAGTACTGTGATTTGGAATGGGCAAGTGGTTTGCTTCTAAATAGCCAGCACTGTCCTTTTCCTTGACCTGGCTGGTTACATGATTTGTGCTTTATAATAAATGTTTAAGCTTCACATTTATGTTTTATATACTTTATGTGTTCACAATTAAAAAAAAAACAAAACTTGTTTTTTCCCCCACATAAAGGCACAGAAATTATTTAGAAAAAAGTATTGCCTAGAAGAGAGATCATCTATATTCCCTATATTTTCTAATAAGGTTTCCATGGCAACCCAAGTATCATGAGAAGAGAGTCTATTAAATGCACTTAGAGTATTGGTTTTCCTGGCTAGCTGTCACTAGTCTCAAAACAGAAGTCTTTCCGATTGACAAAGTGATGTCACAAGCTAACTGTGTCATAACAGAAGATCTATAGACTAGCAACAACTCCTCTAATGCTATATTTTTTGAAGATGTTGAGGATAGAGTGCTGCTCCTCAGCAGGACTCTTAAGAAAAGCTCTATTGAGATTCCTGCAGAGGAGGTGTTGAGCCATATTAAAGCATCCATCAACCATTGCTGCTGTTTTACACTTAACTCCACCTTCAAGCCCTCAAAAGGCAATGAATGAGAACTGCTTTAGGGTTGGCAGTGGGGATTTTGTAACCTCTCTACTCTATTTCCTATTCGTTTGTTTGTTTCTACCAGAAATATAACAACATTAAATTAGATTATAGAATTTTAGTTTTGTTGAAGATTCTGTAACTTAGGATTGACTCCTTAAATCTAGACCATTCATTTTGGAATTCCCGTGTGTTAAATGTTAACATTTTGCCACTGGGTGACACGACTACCTTACTTTAATATTCCTTTTGCCAAATCATCCTCTTCCTGGATACCTAAAAATCATCTCAAAATTATTGAGTTAAAATGAACTCCTAATCTTGAACCTCCTGGAATGAGGTCTTTCTCATTCCAATAAGTGGCAACCATCCTTCCAGTTATTGAGTCCAAAATTCTGGAGTCATCCTTGATTGCTCTATCTCAAACACAATATTTGATCTATCAAATCCCATAAATACTCTCCCTTCAATATAGATCCAGAATCTGACTTTTAGTTCACCTACTCCACTGCTGATTTTTTTGTGCAGGTCACCATCATGTCACCTCTGGATCTTTGCAATAGCTTCATATCTGGTGTTTTTGCTCTCCCCCTTGACAACTCCTGGCATTTCTGAAAAATTCAGCCATAAGACAGATTTGATCATTCCTCAACTCAAATCTCTCCAAGGACTGCCTATTTCATTCTTACTCAAATCCCTTACAAAGACCTACTGATCTGGGTCCCTATACTTTCTCTGACCTAATATCCTTTGACTGTTTCCTTTGCTCACCCTATTCTAGCCACACAAACTTCTTTTTCATGATTTGGGCTTTCCTCTGCCTGGAAAACTCCTCCCCAGATAATCCACATAGCTTGCTCCTTCACATCAATCTAATGTTACTTTCTCAGTGAAGCTTTCCATGGTACCTTATTTAGGAAATCATCTCCTTGTTATGACACTGCTTACCCTCTTCTCCATCTTTTTTTTTTCTTCTTAGTACTCATCAGGATCCTACAAGTTTTATTTATTTGTTTTGTTTATATTCTGTCTCCATTACTAGAATATTAGGTCCCACAAAGGCAGGAATCTTTGTCTGTTTTAATTATTATGCACCCTCAATGCCTATACAATAATTGGCATATAGTAAGTGTTCTTACATTTTTGTTAAATAAATACATGAATAAACATTTCCTAAAATGTATCATATTGATTACTTAAACTTCAAGAGTTAATTGTTCTTTGTAAAAGAGAAGTTTGCAATCAAAAAAGTTTGGAGACTTTGAAAAATCCATTTTGCTCTTGGAGTTGCACAAAGCATATTCTCATATTGATAGATGTAAGAATTTATATAATTTGAAGGCAAATATTTAATTTTCTTTGACCCAACATTTTCTCAACATATTTAATCATGAAATTCTGTTATATACACAAGTTTTCATTTGTTTATTTTTATTTTTATATCATGAGAGATTGTGTCTGTGTGTGTATAAAATACCTCTTAACAACTCTAGAAAACTTACATTAGAAAAAGCCATGTTAGATATATACTGTGCATTTGTCTCCAAGTTCAATTTTATTGAACCAGTCTATGCCTTTACACAATTTCTAGTCATCTGGTTCCATTTTAGCTAAGGAAAATAATGCATAAAGGGAGCACCTATAGTCTGTTTGCTCTACAATGGTACCATGATGTGTTTGTATTCATTTCGTAAATGATCTGTAAATTTATCATTTTTATTAAATTATAACTTAAATACATGTAAATAAATGTGTTTTATTCAAAATAACTCAATAATTCAAATGGCCAAAAATAATTGGAGTGCCAGCCAAGTGAACTGGGTTCAACTTCTGTCCCTATCACAAATTATTTGGATATAAGTTGTAATTACTTTGATTATACCTGTATATGTTCAACAAAGAATATGTATATTGATCCCCCATGCTCAGTTTTCTACATATTCTAGTTTCTTCATTTGCAAAATTGTGGCAATATTTACAGCAGAGAAGATTAACTAAGATAGAGTTTGTGTAGTATCTGGCAAAGTGCCTAACACACTGCAGTTGCTGGAGAAATACTAGCCCCTTTACCTTTCTTTAATTGTCTGTTTCAATATAGTAAATTTTGCTTTACAAAATGAGCTATAAATATAAACTATACAAAATACATTCAAATGAATATACCTGTGATTTATACGTGTCATGCTTTCATGCACATTTTTCTAATTACCTTAGAACAAATTGCAAAACAAAGCCTTTTGTTGAAGCTCATTTATGAATGCTGATTCTAACAATTTGCTCTATACAGCAGGGATTGAAAAACTTAATTCAGAGCCAAGTTCTCTCTAATTTGCTGTAAAATCTTTTAGCTATACTTTTTGTTTTGTTTAGTTTTGTTTTTCATTATGAAGGAATTTTAAATATCATCTTGGTAAGTGTAGAATAACATTTCCAGGGTAAAGGAGATGATGTTAAGGTATGTAAAGGCATTAAACATTATTTATGTAAATTCAGTTTTCCAACAACATTTAATAATAACCTGTTATATCTTCATCTCTGATCTGGCATAGAGAAAGAAATCATATGCAGAGAAAACAGAAAGAATATAATGTATTCAAGGAAGCAAATGTGGTTTTGAATGGTTGAGAATGGGGAGCTGGGCATAGTGGACTCACAGATAAATGTAGCATAGTTAATATGAGCTTACAGACTCTCCATGAAAACAGCAATGTAATAACAGCATCTATGAGTAGGAACCACCATCTCTTGCTATACCACATCTTCAGCCACATCAAAACAGTGAGTGCACAAGGAATTTTCCAAGACATTTCTGAAGGGTAAGAACTGCTTCTGTGCTAAAGCAATTTTGTTAATTAGAATAGTTTTACAAGTGTGTCATCAAACTTCAAGGTTAATTGTACAGAACCCCCATTGAAGAAGGAATACAAGGGATATGTAGCTATGTAGATGTAGCTATGTAGATATGTAGATGTAAATAACACTGGATTAAAAGAATGAAACGTTGAATTGGCTGCTGTAGAAAGATGAAAATGTTAAGGTTGGAATTATAAGATTGTTCCTAGAAGCGGATAGTAAATAAATGCTTGCTATTGATTCCCAGCTTTGCCCCTACTTGGGTAAATGTAAGTAAGTCTTTTAACATTGCTGGACTTCAGTTCGCAATAAATATAAAAATCTGAACTCCAGACTCAAACATCTTAAAGATCTCTTTGACCCGTGATATGCTATGATCTTATAACTATTCATGGAAACATTCTAAATAAATCAATGGCACTGACAATACTAAACTTCAAAGTCCCTAAATGTGTTTGTCCTATTATTACTTCAACTCACTAAGTCAGTTGTAAAGGGTAGAGTGATGCATTTAAAACATTGTTCATTTCACTGAAACAAAACTTCAAAATATATTGTTCCAATTTGAACTTTAAAAATAGTTTGAGGATTGCCAAATTATATATCACCCTTTCTGCACAAGAACTTTTAAACTCATATATGTATATGTGTGTGTATATGTGTGTGTGTGTGTGTGTGTGTGTGTGTATACACATACACATACATATGTATATATACTGCTGGTGAGAACCGAGCTCCAAGAAAAAAAAGGAAGGCATTAAAAAAAAGACAAATGAGTAAAGGAAATTGAGAGCATATGAAAAGAAGACAGATGAGAGGAGAAAAAAAACCCCACTCTTCTCTGAAACAATGTTGAAACCAAGGAAATGAAATCATCTTTATTTCATGAAAAAATATCTTTGATAGAAAAATGCAGAAGGACAGAAAAGCTTTTATGGCATTTTCAATAATAGATGTTCATACATATGAGTTAGCATCTGTGTGTGACAGAATCTCAAACTGAAACAGATCTAAACCATTTTCAAGTGACATCCAGTAAAATTTTCCCAAAAGGTGTTCTATAATTCCTTATTTCTTTAAGGTCTGAATGTTACAATGATCATATTGCAATTGGCTTCCAATCTTTATTTTATTTTTAATTTTTTTCAAAGTTCAGTATTGACAAATTATACAATTTATATTTAGAATTAATCATTTCAATCTCACTTTTACATAAACCTAAGTTTTACAAACTGAAGTAGCTTTATAAAATGGAAATCATCACAATGTGTTCATAATATATTTAATGAATAATAGTATTTGTACCTTATTGCTGCTTCAATAATGGTAACTTGACAGCAATGTCAGCCTCCTAGGATATTAAGTACTCTAATGCTTGTACTGTGTTTTCCTGTACTGTGCAATCACTTTAGGCCAGGGGAGACACTTCATAGCCCTCAGAGAAAACTCCAGCTTTTCCAAGTATCGTTCCTTTAATGCTCATGGTTCAGAAATCATGTTTTTGTGTCCTTCGTATATATTCATGACTACATATGGGGGAAAAATAAGAAAAAGTTACAGGTAAAGATTATTCTTCTTGTATAGAAGAGCGGCTCTACCAAACCTAAGATATTTTCCTGTCATAACGATGAGCTAAAAAGAGAAGATTCTGAGATTTGAAACCACAATTTTGAGATTGTGATCCCATTTTTACAACTAACAATAAAAATTAAAGAGTATCCACACCTGATTCAGTATGTTCTCACTTGACAGTGTGCATTTCTTAAAACCAGAATGACTGAAAGAATTCAAGCTATTATAAGTTACAATCAACACACAAAAATATATGTATATTTTCTAGCTGTGGGACAGAAAAATGGGCTAAAATAAAGATGTCAAATGACAGAAGTAAATATAAAGTCTTACATTTTGTAAGTCAGTCATTATAAATCTATTATATAAGTAGAGGCTAGTAAAAGATAGTCTAGAATTTAGTTTCCTAAACATAACTCTAAGATATTTTTGTTGACCAAGGATTATATTAGACAATGGCAGCTTTATGCTATGAATGTCTTTTTTTATGTCAAGATTTTTTTTAATGGTAGATATATAAAATTAGGCATAAACCCATTATGATTATACCTCTTATACAAATGTAAAGCCAAAAGAAATTATAAGATACAGCTAAACAAAATTTCAATACTAGTAAAACTCAACAACATATAAAAGACAGGACTGCATACTATAATCCCCATAATGTAAAATGTACATAAATTTTTAGGAAGGCAGTGGGGAAAACAACAAAAACAAAAACTATAGAAAAATGCTACAAAATTACCCCCTGGATTAAATAAGCGAATGATATTATAAATTGAATTAGTAAATTTACTGTGTGCAAAGAAGGAACGACAAAATAAATTAGGGTATTTTGGAGTGTTTACTGCATGTGGGTTTTTCTAAATGTGTTACATGCATTATTTCACATAAATTTTAAAATACCTTAGGGTATAGGTTTATACTTCTAAAGAGATACTGGTAAACCATAATTTTTCCAGAGAAAGAGCACAGGAAAGAAAGGGTTGAAAATGATATCATAACACCTATCACTACAGAGTTAAGACTTAGGGATAGGCCATGATAATTGTTTTGAGGTATTAGATGAAATAGCAGGTGAAAGAATAGATTAGCGAACAAATATAGGTTGACTGAAGAAACTATTTTTAATAATTCCAAGAGTTGTTGGAATATGTACTATTATTATTCCTACCTTGCATATGAGAAAACTGAGGCCTAGTAAAATATACCCAAAGTCTCGACTCTAGTAATTAAAAGAACGAAGATTAAATCCCAAGAATCTATGACTTTATGGCTATGTTCTGTACAGAGTCAGGTTTCCATTCATTATAAGAAATTGACAAGTTAAAGGGACAAGTTCAACCGGCTGACCTCTGAGGCCTCTTCCAAATTTATGATTAATAACAATATACCATTTATTCATAAAATAAGTGTTCGATTGGACAATTGTTACAAAACATGCCTATAAATATGTATTTGATATTAATCAGAAAAAAACATTTCTTTTTATAACTATATAATTATCAATGGTATTACTTTTGAATAAAAACAAAAGAGAGCATGTCTTCTCACATAACACATTCCAAATAATCCATCCTATCATCCAACTAATTTTTAAATTATGTCCTTTACATTCTGGAGCATCATAAATATATCAAAGTAAATATAACTTTAGGTAAATGCCGTGTCTGTTTTCTTCCAAATATGTTATCTTGTTTTATTCTAACTACATTCCCATGAGATATATATCAATATTCCATATAGGTGAATAACTCAGTCTTATTGATCCACACTTGTCCACCTATATAGAGCTAGTCATTGGCAGGTGATCTAATCCTTGGTTTATCAGATATTTGAGCTTAAGTTTTGCTCAGGGTCCTACTTTGCTAGTAGTAAGTGTTACCAACTTCAGAGGGCAGTACCGAAAAGGCAACATATAATAATGTGTGGCATAGGCCTATGCAGCATACGGAATTTCTGCATAGATCAGCCAAAGGCTCTGTGAATTCAGACTTTGAACTTATGCTGTTGGATGATATTGGCCTTCATGGATTTCACAATATTTGGGGGAAAGAAAGGCATAAAGCACATTGATACCATGGCTACTAGAAGACATAAGCACTGATATGCGTGAGGATTTGTTAGGTAAGGGTGGTGGGAATTAGTTCTATAGCACAGAGAAAGAAATCACATACAGAGAAGATGGGAAGATTATGGTGTGTTCAAGGAAGCAAATGTGATTTTGAATGGTTGAGAATGGTGAGAGTAGAGATAAGGCTAGAGAAGTAGTGAGTCAAGATGAACCTAAGATGCTCTGTTATTTGGCACCATTTCATACTTCAAAACATCCCATAGTAGAATCTGATGAAAGAATCAGGGAATAAGGTAAAGTTTCCTTAGACAACAGGGCTTCCATGACCCTGGAAATAATATTACATTCACAAACACCTATTCTATCTATGTAGAATATTACTGGTTTTCCTAGGCTATGGTTAACAGAGATTTGATTCCATAAGGGCTTAGGAGAGATGGAAGTTCACATCTGGAGAAGCTCCTGCCCCTCTCAACTGTATCTCCTCAGCAAATGTCTCCAGAAGGCAACTGAGGAACCACAGAGGGACAGGCTTTGGGAAAGTTCTGGAGAAGACTGCCAGAGCACGCAGCTGGTACATTCTCTATCCTTGAGGGTTTATGGACAGACACACACACACGCACACACACACACACACACACACACACATCAGTAAACAAACTAGGCAAACAGTGCAACACATTAGGGGATGTAGAAAGAAAGGACATAGTCTGAGTACCTTATATATGCCAAATAAATGCATATATGATGAGTTATATCATCAATCTTTATATTAATAAAACTTGAGAGTGAGAATAAGAGATAGAGAGAAGTTAGTCTATACACACAGATAGATGATATATAGATGATATATAGATGATAGATAGATGATAGATAAATGATAGATAATAGATGATGATGATGATGATGATGATGATGATAATGATTATAATAGATAGATATATAGAATAGATAGATGATAGATAGATAGATAGATAGATAGATAGATGATATTTTTCGCTGTGCAGTGTATAGAAGATGAAGTCAAGATTTGATGCATATCTGCCTGGCTCAGAGTATATATATATATATTTTTTTTTTCCATCGTACTGCATATATATATATATTTTTTTTCCATCGTACTGCTTGAATCCCATAGCTATAGAAAAGTGGAGTTTTTGAACCACTATTATAATTCCACAGTACAGCTCCAGAAAATAAATACCTTTATTTTTTTCTAGTAGAAAAAAAGTCTTAGATTCTCATAAAAACATGTTTGTGACTGAAGTTAGCAGCCCGAACATAATGGGGAAATGAATGGGTGGTGAACAGATAAAGACACAGTTGTTATTACTTCATTAATATTGCCTTTGAATTGTATCTTTTGGTAAGTTAAATGCTACTTTCTTTCTCAAAAGCTGATTAACTAAGTAAGCATGCTACCATTTGTTTTCTGAAGCATCCATATTTGAGGTGTTAAGCTATTTCACCCACAATAAGAACTTGGCTTTAAAACACCTCATCAATTGCTCTGACAGCAGGACCCATCATGCCTGGAACCAATGAGTTTACAGATTGAATTTGCCATATTAAACATTCATAGCTGCCAAGAGATAATTTGGGAGCAGCTTAGTATTATTTTTGCCTAATTCTCATCATGTAATAAGCAGAGTTACCTCTGAAGATATGCAAAACACTCTTACTCCATTCTCTCCTGCTCATCTTCTCTATTAATTCTGCTTATCTTTCTGCACTTGTCACATCAACTTTAATTCAGCCTTCATAGAGGATAAAGTGTGAGATAGCAATGGGTCAGTAGAGGACCACTCTTCGCTGTGATTATGCCAGAAAAAAAATACTCAACACTGAGTCAATTTGAATTTTATGTAAGCAACAAATGGGTTTTTATATAGATATGCCACATGCAACTCATCAAACATATCTATACTAAACAATTATTTGTCGTGTATCTAAAATTCAAATTTAAGTAGGGAATTCTGCATTTTTATTTGCTAAATCTAGCAACCCTACCCACAATGCATCTTCTACAGCTGAGGGTCTAATTGAGTGTATTAGTGTCTCTAACTTGGTATACTTGGAGCCCAGTACAGGGGCAATGAAGAGAATACCATCACATTTGCACAGAACACATCATCTATTATGCTGGTGGGGAAAGACTTTGGGAAGAGTTCAGGCTTTGGAGATTTGACTGGGATTATAATTCATCTTTGCTATTTATCAGTTGAGTATATTGTCTTTACTTCCACTGACCTTGTTTCTTCATGTGTGCGATGAAAAAAAATTACCTTGTTAGACTTTTTTAGACTAACTTTATTTGCCCTGTGTCCATATGTCTTTTTTTCCAAATATGGATAGCTTCCTTGAATAAATACCAAGTAGCTCTGCAAATCTGGGATCTCCACAGGGTGCTACAAAGAATACAGAATCAAATTTTCCCAGACCAAAAATTTAGCCACTCAGATTGTGGTGGTTTTCTGCATCACATTTTTAAGATTCCTGATAACTTTGAAAAATAAAATGAGCAAACTCATGTGAAATCACCTACAAGGTCCATCAGTCACACAATAGTCAGCAAATGTTAATTCCCTTCTCTCCATTTCCAATAAGGGTTTGCAAGCTTTATCATAAAAAGGTTTTCAACCCAGTAGTCTTCTGCTTCAAGACTCAGCAAAAGAAATAAATTCAGTGAAATTCTCCTGAGAAGAGTGAATGATACATTTAAGGGAGCAGCTTCACTAGACAAGAAAAGTTTATTTATTTGACTTCTTTCACCTGTATCTGATCCTGTTGGAAATATTAATAAAGGGAATGCAGCCATTCTGCATAACCAGGTTGAAGATTAAAGCCATCTTTTTAGAACCAAATTCTGAAAAGTGATCTCCAGCATTCATAGACATTACTCTTTTTTAGAGAGCTGATCCTGTAATCTTAGCTGCAAATCACTGTAATGCCCTGGAAAATGGCTCCCATTCTACAAGATAACTTTAGAGTCCCTACACAGTAAAGAAGGGAACACTAATATTCAATTTCTGTTTTCCAAAAGAATCAGAATGATGTAGACAACCTACAGGGAAACCTCATACAGCACATAGGTCAGAAATCCACACCACTAAAGTCACTCCCTGAGGGAACACTAAATATAATAGCTCACTTTGATTGAACACTTAATAAATGCCAGACTTTGGGCTAAGCACTTTATATGCTTTATGTATTTTGATCTGCACAACAACTCTGTGATATCGGTAATGCCATCGTCTCTCTTACACAGATTGGGAACTCCAGGAACAGAGACGATAAATCTCCTGCCACAGGTCATACATATACTAAATGGTAGAGCCAGAATTAAATAAAATCTGTCTGTCCTTTTATGTTAAAGTTTCTCACCATGTAGGCAGAGATCTCCTACATTAGAAACATGTTAAAAACTAAGAGCCTGGGATCCATCTCAGAACTACTTAATCAGATATCTAAGGCTGAGAACAGGAATTTACATTTGTAACAAGCTGCCCACGGTCTGTGATGAAAGTTAAAGTTGAGAGCTCCTGACTTATGTTATACTGCAACTATGACATGAACAGAAAACACAGACCTACAAGTGAAAACAATCAATTTATGAAATATTCTATAAAAAGATACTGGTCAGTCAGGATCCTTTAGGATACTGACCCACTCCTAGGGCTGCACGGGACACCCGAGTGAGTTGAATGTTGCACCTTTGAGAAATCCTCATGTGCCATTCACCACTTAAACAGGGAAAATCTCCAGAAATAATTTCAGTGACTGACTGAGAGTTATCCAGGACTAGACCATATGGCCTTTCGTTCCATTGATATTTTGTTTATACTTTCTGTTTTTAATCATTTAAGTACATTAAGAGTTAATAAAAGCATACATCATTTAAGTTCACTTTAAACCATTGATTAAACAAATATTTATTCATCTCATAATTTTGCTAAGCATTAGGCTGGAGATGCAATTATGAATAAGTTCTGTTCTCACATAACATTTTCTAGTAGGAAGACTGATAATAAAAAGTGAACAAATAAGTCAGTTAAGACAGTAATAAATTCTATGGAAGAAACAAAAGAGGCTAATATTAATGGGATAGGAAATGCATAAAATAGGGTAGCTAGGGAGAGCCTCTTATGAATTCTATTTGAACTGATGCCTTTATAATGAGAAGGAGCCAAGCTTGTGCAGATAAGATAGTAATGTGAGAACAGCTAGTGCAAAGTTCCTGAGGTAAACAAAAGAACAAGAAGAAGGTGGATGTAGCAGAAACACGGTGAGCTTGGAGGAAAGTGGCAGGAAGTAAATCAGGGAAGTAGGCAGTGCCAGATCATTGAGGACTTGGCATAGCAACATATGGTGTCTGTATTTCCTTCTAAATCCATTAGAAAGTTTCACACAGGGGAATGACAGGATTTGATTTACATTTTAAACAGAAAGTTGTATGTAGTTTAAATTATAATGCAATTTGCCTTTGCTGAAAAGAACCACTATTTCCAAACTGCCTGATCCTGGTCCTGTTTATTTTAACATCTTCATTAGGTTGTTTCCTCTTCTGCCCATAGAAATCCTACGCTTCCCTCAAAGATCAATTTAAGGTCCACTGTGCCCGTGGCTCTGCTCATTGCACCTCATCCCCCTGTTTTTCCAGGCATCCTGTCCTTGGTTCTTTCTCTTTGCTTGACACAGAATAAATGTAAATTCATCTTTATAATACCCGTAGTTGTTCAAAGAACAAGCATTTGGTGGATACTTGAAGTACAATCTTGAGCTTGGTCCATTAGCTGGTATTTTGCATGCAGTGCCTTCAGGCAATCTCTACACAGCTATGACAGAATAAGCTTTTTAAGGGAAATATGATCACTCACTCCCCTGCTTGCAACCTCTGAAGGCTTTCTTTCACAATAAGATAAAATGATACTTCTTTGAAGGGCTTATAGGGGTCATCATAATCAGCTCTGACCTGATTAACCAACCGTATCACCTACAATACTCCCTTTCGTGTGTATTATGTTTCTCCAATTACCCAGGACTTCTTGTTATTTCCTAAAACCCCTGTGCTCTTCATTTCTTACTTACCATGTTCTTCCTTGAGACTTTCCCTCATTTTCCCTTCAGCCATCTCCCAACCATAGGAATTCTTTTTTATTCTTCCATGTACCAATATTCCTGATTATTCCAGTGAGTAGGCCTTCCTCTGTGTTCCCTTCTCTCAGGATTTAACAGAGTACATAGTCCCTAAAAACATGCTTCTCTAGAAAAGTAATTGCCTACAGTAATCTCCTATGTAAGACTTCTATGAATAGATAGAAGGATACTGATGGTTATGGGAAATCATGAAGCATAGGTACAGAACCTAATATTTCCCACATGTAAGTAAAGTCAAACCCTATTTATGTGTGTGAGCATGACATCCTGCAAATGTCTGGGAAACCCATTGTTGCCTTTTATAAACAAACAAAACAAAACAAAACCACACCAAAACTTCAATTAAAGTCCTTTTTGCACCTAACTGGAATTGGTTAAAATTCTGTCCCACACACTGAATCACAAACTTCTTGAGAGTCTGTCTTGTCTTCGTGTCACTCTGGCCTGGCACAGCGTTTGACCTCCCAAAGAGGCTCCTGAAGCAATTAGATGTAAAAGTCCATTTTTTAACCTCTTTGGGAATTACTTCTCCCACCCTCTCAAACAAACAAACAAACAAACAAACAAACAAAACTTGGAGGGACTTGTGATCAAGACAGCTGAATTATTAGTGCTTATATTGAGATCTATGTTAAAAAAAATAATAGTGTAAAGAGAGAGGGAGTAGTCATGTTGCTAAAGAGAAAAGTAAGTGTGAAAACAAGATTGTGAAATGTTTCTTAAGCAGAATCTTAGAAAGTCATTGGAGAGATCGTTCAACTCAGTATTCCAGTTGGAAAATGTATCCTATCAGAGGAAATGCAGGAAAGTGGCAGGAAGTAAATCAGGGAAGTAGGCAGTGCCAGATCATTGAGGACTTGGCATAGCAACATATGGTGTCTGTATTTCCTTCTAAATCCATTAGAAAGTTTCACACAGGGGAATGACAGGATTTGATTTACATTTTAAACAGAAAGTTGTATGTAGTTTAAATTATAATGCAATTTGCCTTTGCTGAAAAGAACCACTATTTCCAAACTGCCTGATCCTGGTCCTGTTTATTTTAACATCTTCATTAGGTTGTTTCCTCTTCTGCGCATAGAAATCCTACGCTTCCCTCAAAGATCAATTTAAGGTACACTGTGCCCGTGGCTCTGCTCATTGCACCTCATCCCCCTGTTTTTCCAGGCATCCTGTCCTTGGTTCTTTCTCTTTGCTTGACACAGAATAAATGTAAATTCATCTTTATAATACCCGTAGTTGTTCAAAGAACAAGCATTTGGTGGATACTTGAAGTACAATCTTGAGCTTGGTCCATTAGCTGGTATTTTGCATGCAGTGCCTTCAGGCAATCTCTACACAGCTATGACAGAATAAGCTTTTTAAGGGAAATATGATCACTCACTCCCCTGCTTGCAACCTCTGAAGGCTTTCTTTCACAATAAGATAAAATGATACTTCTTTGAAGGGCTTATAGGGGTCATCATAATCAGCTCTGACCTGATTAACCAACCGTATCACCTACAATACTCCCTTTCGTGTGTATTATGTTTCTCCAATTACCCAGGACTTCTTGTTATTTCCTAAAACCCCTGTGCTCTTCATTTCTTACTTACCATGTTCTTCCTTGAGACTTTCCCTCATTTTCCCTTCAGCCATCTCCCAACCATAGGAATTCTTTTTTATTCTTCCATGTACCAATATTCCTGATTATTCCAGTGAGTAGGCCTTCCTCTGTGTTCCCTTCTCTCAGGATTTAACAGAGTACATAGTCCCTAAAAACATGCTTCTCTAGAAAAGTAATTGCCTACAGTAATCTCCTATGTAAGACTTCTATGAATAGATAGAAGGATACTGATGGTTATGGGAAATCATGAAGCATAGGTACAGAACCTAATATTTCCCACATGTAAGTAAAGTCAAACCCTATTTATGTGTGTGAGCATGACATCCTGCAAATGTCTGGGAAACCCATTGTTGCCTTTTATAAACAAACAAAACAAAACAAAACCACACCAAAACTTCAATTAAAGTCCTTTTTGCACCTAACTGGAATTGGTTAAAATTCTGTCCCACACACTGAATCACAAACTTCTTGAGAGTCTGTCTTGTCTTCGTGTCACTCTGGCCTGGCACAGTGTTTGACCTCCCAAAGGGGCTCCTGAAGCAATTAGATGTAAAAGTCCATTTTTTAACCTCTTTGGGAATTACTTCTCCCACCCTCTCAAACAAACAAACAAACAAACAAACAAACAAAACTTGGAGGGACTTGTGATCAAGACAGCTGAATTATTAGTGCTTATATTGAGATCTATGTTAAAAAAAATAATAGTGTAAAGAGAGAGGGAGTAGTCATGTTGCTAAAGAGAAAAGTAAGTGTGAAAACAAGATTGTGAAATGTTTCTTAAGCAGAATCTTAGAAAGTCATTGGAGAGATCGTTCAACTCAGTATTCCAGTTGGAAAATGTATCCTATCAGAGGAAATGCACCTTTACACCTCAATGGCATTCAACAGTAGGGCCACTCAACTAGTGTCACTCAAAATAGTCTGTAACTGCAATGAAAGCTACAAATACAATACAACTTCTGTAGATTATCCTATATGAGAGACTGCAATGACCAGTTGATGTGTTTTCTTTTGTACACTAGGCAAGGATACTGTGAATTACTACCCACGATTCATATAGCCTTATGGTACTTTGAAAATATTACCTTCAATTCTTAGGACTAGATATAGAACTGCATTGCCACTTGAGACATTGCCGGCATGCAACCTCTTTGAGTAAACATGAAGATCTCATTTTGTGACATGCCCAGTAGTTGTTAGTCACCAGTAGAATTCAAAAGGTCTGGAAGACAGACTTAGTTTAAATCCTATATTTGCTACTTCCTTGCTCTATAAATGAGAAATTTCACCTAAAAAAATCTCAGTTTTGTCATTTATTAGATACAGTTCCTACCTCACACATTTTTATATAAATAGTTCCTATCTCATGCATTTTTTTCAGTTCAATGAGATAATGTAAATTTTGTGGCACATGTCAAACAATAATATTAATTTATATTACTCTTCGCACCTGATTTCTCGTGTAGTTTAAGAGCTCAACAAATATTCTTTAGATTGCGCCCCTACAAACATACAAATACCTTTACCCATAAATTGCTCTTTTATTTTATAAGAAATCATGATATACTAAAATGAATGACATTTTTATTCCAAATACATCTAATTTAGATTTTAGCTTAGAGAAAGAGGATCCTCATTTCTATATCTCTAATGCAATTCACAAATTAGGGCATACACGTGAATTCATTTGACTGACACATGAGCCTGTTAAAATTTAAAAAACCACACACAGCAGTGCATTTACAACAAGCAGGGCAGCTTTAAGGAAAATATCCCCACTTTATATCATCCAAACAGAATTAGAAGCGGGTCACTCCTTTGAAGATTATTTTCAATGCCTAGTAAAAAAAATCCTAAAGCCATTTTTTTTTAAATGAGGAAATGAAGACATATTCAATATATGGTGAAGTTGGAAGTAGTAAATAGTAAGATTCAATTCTGAATCTATACACATATTTTAGATCATAGACATTTCTGAGCCTTTCCTTATAGAAAACTCAGTCTTTATTTTTCTTTCTTCCTTTCTTTCTTTCTTTCTTTCTTTCTTTCTTTCTTTCTTTCTTTCTTTCTTTCTTTCTCTTTCTTTCTTTCTTTCTTTCTTTCTTCCTTCTTTCCTTCCTTCCTTCCTTCCTTCCTTCCTTCCTTCCTTCCTTCCTTCCTTCCTTCCTTCCTTTCTTTCTTTCCTTCTTTCTATTTCAAAATACAGAAATTATTTTGGAATAACTTTTTAAGATTTTAGTTAAGAATCCAATTTTCCCAAGTTATGTAAGCCTTTTGATTTTTTAAAAAATGTATACCAGAATTCAGTCAATCAGGCTTTGCATAAATATGTTATCCTAAAATGTCAAATTGCAAACAAGACATTTAATTGACAGAGTCCATTTTATTTTTCCATATGAGAATAAAATACATTTGCATGAAAGATCACCAACACGATCTTTAGTTCACCCTGTAGTTTGCTAATATGTTTATAAATGGCATTGCACCTACTTTTATACAAACATCTTTGATGCCTAGAGCATCAAATACATCAGGGCATTGTCAGAGAAATAGCTGCATAACGAACAGCTCAAATGCATATAATGAGATATGTTCCATGATGGAGCACCTGACACGGTAGCCAGAGATTTCTGAGATGAGAAATAATTCTTCATGATCACTAAACTTGGCCAATCTGACATGCCCTTTGGCCATCTGTCTCATCTGAATGATTGGTTGGATTTCTCATACAACTCAATGAGTACTTGTGCTTACAAAGAAGTTTGTCTATACCATTTCTGGATCTATTAACACTGTGAGGGAAAGTTGGAACATCTGACCCTAAAAATCTCAATTTTCCCTCATGCATGCATGAATGAATTAAGTCATGAATTCAAGAAATATTTTTTGATTATAGGTTTGATATAAACTTTCAAAAAATTTTTCACAAACATTTCACAATTTTGTTTTCATGCATCTTCAAATTCCTGTCCTCATTACATCAATTAACTATTTTTTAATTAATACTATATTCCAGAGCAGTATATGTTGTTGAAATATCCATTGTACCAATCCCAGAAGCATCGTTAAGAAAAATTCATGAATGTAATTAAGGAAAAATCTTTCTGAATGCTGACAGTTTTATGGACATTGGATTTGGCATGGTTTATTCAATGGGATAATTATTCTTTATAATTAATAAATCAACTCAGAAAACTTTTCAGTTAAGTGTTTTTATTGAAGTTTATATTCTCTTTCTAGCTAAAATAGTGGCACTAGGGCCTTATAGACCCAGATTGAGAGACTAAAATAACAAGGCTCACCCTAAAGTGGAAGCAATATGGGGCTAGTATAGATTTGAAGTATTGCATCTCTCAGTACAGTTTATTCACTTTGGCTGGTACTCAGCTTAAATGTCTCTTCCCCTGGGAAGCTGTCTCTGAACTTTCCAAGCCCATTTAGTTGTTTTTTTTTTTTTTTCTTTTATTATATATTGCCTATGTCATTTTTATAGCACCTCATATTACCTCAACTATGTGTAGCTTTCTCTCTTTTTAGTCTCAGAAACCTTGGATAAAAAGGAATGTGGACTTTATATCCATATCTACAATATCTTATATATCTAGGACATAGTGTGATAAGTTTATGTTGATTAAATAATAATAGGATTCTTGAAGCATTTGACTTGGAGTTATTTGCAATAAATAGAAATTTGTTAAACTGTATGAAGTATTCAGGTTTTGAATCTGATCAATAAGAGTTCACATAGATATGATCATTGAGAATACAAAGACAGGGAAAAGGCCCCTGTGCTTCAGACTATCACATTGTGACCCATGTTCAAACTCAAGGAAAGATGAAATTAATGTCCAAAAAAGAATGAGGAAAGTTGAAAATAAAGGTTTCTAGAACTCATTAAAACAAAGCTGGAGTTGATTATTTTAGGCACACCAATATACTGACATGATTAAGTTTATAGAGACTATGCCTATATTTCTGCTTCTCAGTTGAATTTATACATAGAGTGCCATATTATTGGGATAAAATTGCTTTCAATGAAAGAAATTTTACCCATATAGATTATAAAATCACAAGTTAAATGTGCAAATATTTGTTCACAAAGCAACAAACAGAATTTCCGTATGCAGTTAGAGCAACCCGTGGGGGTGAACTGTGTTTAGAAATAGTGAGATCAGTGAAAACAGTTTGTTTACTAAACTATTCATCATTCCAAACAATCCTTCATTAGTTGCCATGATCCAGATGCACATTACATCTTTAATTTTGACTTTAGTCCCTTTAATTCTGACTTGTTGCCCAACCTCTTCCCTTTAAGACAATCCCTACTGGAGTCAAATATTCACACACTGAGAACACATTACTTTATAGCTATGATTTGACTCTAACTTTTGTAAGACTCACTATGACCTTAGTCATGAGTTTCATATAGATTATCTACTCAAAACTTAATATTTTTCACCTACCAGTACTAAATTATTTTAAATGTTTTAACAGATCTCTTAATACATATCCTGTTTCCTTAGCAAACTGTTATACTATAAGGTGCCAGGGTCAATGGAGGTCCTCAGAAAAATCCGGTAGAATGGTGACTGGTTCATTTCTTTTAACAATGATAATTAACAGTGATGTAGCAATTTCTGTTTACTATAACAATGGCCACACCACTTGTGAGGTCTGCAGCTACTCAGTCCCCACCCACCAGCTATGCAATGTTTCCTGTGTCTGCAGTCATTTTACTACATAACGTTTAAAGTCTCTATTCTCGAAGTCCCCAATCACCATAGTCTAGTGGGACAAATTTCTCTATTCACTGTATGTAGCACCCACTATCCTCAAAATGACTGCTGATGCTCAGACTTCCATGTTGTTATTCCTCATCATCATCAGTAAATGAGGAAGTACAAACAACATGATCTTCTCAACAAATAATTTATACTCTACTACATGACCATGTCTATAACTTTCTGTAATTCTTAGACCACATGACCATAACCTCCTTTCCATGCTAAGAACTTCTTTGAGTACTTACACAATGACTATTCATTGTTTCCATCGAGATAGCTATCCTTTCTTCACCTTCTTCCACATCTTCCTTACATTCCAGGATGCTTCATTTGGATATTATTCTGAATTTCATTGCCTTTAGGAATTTTCATCACATCTATCTAGAAAAGCCTCAAACCTGCAGAAACTGGGCTGTCTATATGCTTTTTCTATAATCTAATATCCAGATAATAGAGCACTAATGAATAATATCACAAAATAGGGAAGATTAATTCCAGTATAAATATGCAATCATTAATCTCTAATTAACCCTCATAACTTCCAGCAGCATGGTTACCAATTTGACATTTTCTCTCAGATATAGCAAAGACATCCAGAACTCAAAATTGCCAAACCTAATCTAGTAAATACCTCTCATAAATTGGTTTCTTTCCCAGTATTGTTTTTCAGTTTGAGGCCCACCTTTTACCTAAATGTGCAAACTATAAACCCTGTGATCATCCTAAAAATCTCCCCTTTCTCACCTCTAACAGTTCCTCTTAAATTCTTGTTGATATCATGTTTTAAATATCTATCGATTTTTTTTCCTATATCTTCTCCTGTCACGTTAATCCAATTTAATGTCATCTTGCCTGGCACACATGTTAATGAAACTTGCAATTTTATATTTATTAGTTTTATTACATGATTATCATTTGTAAGCTTACTAGACCATAAATTCCATCAAACTAGATTTTTTTCTGTCCATTTTTACAATTTCATCTCTAGCATTTTGCATGTTTTATTTGCTTACAGTGAGCATTTGATAAATATTTGCTAAATGAATGGATGGGTGGATAAATGAATACAAGGAAATTTATAAGTATTGTCACAATAAACATATATGTACAAAGCAAGTATTCATATCCATACCAAGTAAGAGTAAAATCTGAAGTTCAATGGAAATTATACAAGTAGAGAATTATGAATTTGAATGAAATGTAGATCTTCTCAATTTCACTAACTTTAACTCTCGAAGATCCTTCCATTATACCACCATGATGCATATCGACCCCATGGAATGTTTTTTTTTTTTTTTTTCATTTTACTTATAATATAGTCTCAGAAAACTGTGTCCAATTCTTAAGTGATTATCTATGACTATAGAGAATAATTCCTGTGGAAGCCATTCTAATGCTTTTAAAGACATGCCATTCACTGCAAATAATTTCAAAAGAAATATTTTATTTTATAAAGTGAAAATTTATATAGCTCATACTTCAAATTAAGATTGATATCAAAATGTATCCAAAGTAATCATTGTGAAAAAATAAAAGGAATTAGAGCAGAAAATAACAAAACTGACATTTTAAACCATCACAATTATCTTCTATTATTTATTGTTTGCCATTTTATAAACATTGTGCTAAGCAATTTATATGTGCAGTAAAATAGGAACAATTATTATACCTATTTTACAGATAAGAAAATTGAGAATTAGAGCAAACAATCAAAGTCAGAAGCCAAATCCAACTTTTTATACTTCCAGAGCTGCACTTAACATTAAATTGCCTTCTCAATAAGTAGTTAAATATTTTGTTTTGAGCTATCACTTAGTGAAAAATTGACAAAAACAGTTTTTACTACTAATAGCATCTGATAATGAGACATTTCAGTTATAATCAGATGGGGAAGGAGAACTACAAACATTTTCAAACTTAGCTTTTTCCAGATTTATTTAAGGAGAAAATTGTTTAGTCTTACCCATGAATTCAATCCCCAAATGGTCTGCTACACCAAAGTCAGCATATAAGGGAAAAAGAAAAAGAGAAAAAGATTAGAAAAAAATCCACATGGAATCAATGCTTATAAGATTGCCCTTTCAAGGCAAAAAAATGTTTCTCAATTTTAACCACCATGTTCACTTGAGAAAGATAATTTACAGATTTCCGAAAATTAGGGGCACTCCAAACACTGATTGGTATTTCTCCAAAGCCTGGAAGTGGCATAATATTGCATTAATTACCAAGTATGCAAAGTATAAATTCAACCCCAAAAAGAAAGAAAAAAAAATATTCACACAAAAAATATCTGGTACTAACATTATTTTTAGACTCGTGATACTTTATATACTTTATATAGAATATTTGTTCAGCATAAACTTATTTGGACCTCTGTGCTATAAACAAGTAAATAAAGAACTTCTGCATGACAAGCCTTCACCAGGTGCTCATCACCTTCACAAAAAAGCAATAATGCTGGATTTTTTTTTTCTTTTATTTGTTAGATGAGAAAACTCTTCATCAAGATTAAATATCTTACCCAGGCACCAAAATTTGAGGCAGATCCAGGACACAAATTTAGTCGATCTGCCCGTATGTCCTATGACTATTAAACTTGACAGAGCTTCTGATCAAAAATGAATGATAAATGTGTCCATGTCTGTTTTATGTACATGTGGGCAGCCAATAATTTTGACCCACTAATGTCTACCTGTAATCAAGTGATAAACTGGGCCAGGCTAATCCTAGGCATTCAACCTTAGAAGTCTGTTTATTTAAATGGTGCTTTCTTTTAATCATTCAATTATTTACTCATTCACTTTTTAAATTTATCACATTATTTGATGATGGTTTCTATTGCAGCGATATGTTTCTTAAAAGAGAATAAATTAAAAAAAAAAAGTATTGCTATAATTATATTTGTTTCCAAGACAAATTGCTGGACTTCCTTTTATGAATTTTCTATTTAGCAAAGAAACTTTCCTTTTTCAGAAAATATGTATTTAGTTATCATGAATATTTCAGTACCTTTCCTATTTATAAATAATTTTTAATTGCATTGTAATAATATACACATAACATAAAATTTGTCATTTTAACCATTTTAAGTGTACAATTCAATGACATTAATTACATTCACAATGTTGTGCTATCATCACCACTATATTTCCCAAATTTTTCCATCACCCCAAAGAGAAATTGTACCTACTAAGCAATAATTTCCCTTCTCCCTTTCTCCCCAGCTCCTGGTAACTTCTAATCAACTTTCTGTCTCTATAAATTTGCCTGTAAATAGCTCATTTTTAAGTGATTAGGACCTGTTTTTAAAAAGTAGATGCATTTCTTTACATGGCTTTTTTTTTTTTTTGACTGCTTAATATGTACTATGATAGATATCTAGCACACTGTCATGAAAAGACAGGATTTTTGTTCTCAACTACTTTTGAAATCAGTGGGCGCCCACAGGGAAAAAGCTCTGGTAATTCTTAGTAATAGTGCTATAATGGAAAACCAGGAAATGTATATTGAATGGAGAGGCCACAGACCCATATGCTTGGGAGACCCATTTTCCTGGGAGAAAGCTAATGTGGAACATAAAAAATAGAGATAGCAGAAAAGTTGACAAGACTATGCTATGTTTGGGTTCTAATGTGAACAAGAAACTTCATGATGTGTGTAGTTAGGACAGAGAGAGACTAGAGTTGTGGTAATTAAGTACAGAGATTTGGGTGAAATTACTTATCATGAGACTAAAGGTAAGAAAAAAAGATTGGAAATAAAAAAAATTTTGCATATAGCCAGGAAAGAAAGTGTAGGAAGGAAATCAGGAGAAGAAAGTATATAGAAATACGGGAAGAGAACATCTCAAATATTGGCTCATAGTTGTTCAATGATATGACTGGGCAGTTAGAAAGCCATTAACCTTAGTCTGATTGAACAAGAACTTTCCAGTGGTGCTGAGATGCCTCAGAAACGGTTGACTGTCTGCCATCTATTTTGCCAGTATGTATAACCAATCAATCGCTCTTCATTCTTCCTACAACCTTGGCTGTTTCCACCTCTGAATGTGATAGGAGATATGGAGAATTATCTTTGTGAGTCTGGAGATTGCACTGAGAAGTGAGAGGCATACTTGATAAATCTGAGGGCAATCTCAATACTTTGAACCACAATGAATTTATGACCAGTAGAAAAGACAGAAATCAGAATCTGAAAATTATTCAAACACTAAAAGTTATAAGTAGAATTCTTAAGGAAAAGGAAATCTATCTTCTCTTAACATAGCAGGAAAGTTACATCCAAAATTGGTATGAATAATTAAAGTTATCTGTTTCTATGTACAGCAAAGGATATATAGAGTTGTGCCCAAATACGTGCGTGACTTTGAATAAAATAATCTTAAAATTGATAATATGTTTAACAAATGGCAAAACCTCTGAGCCATTGAGATTTGAGATCTAGGTAGATAACTGTAGAGATAAACTTAATATTCTATAAAGTCAAAAACTCCTGGATATTCAAGGCCCACATTTTTCAGAGTCCATGATTACTTGTGTGTGAGCAATTCAAAGCTTGTACATTAGACAGACTATCAGGGCCTACCAACAGTTTCCTCAGTGTGGGCAGGGTGAAGAAGGGCAAGTGAAAACAATCCTTTACTTGATTCCAATCTCAAGGTGAGAAGAGAAGTTGTTATGCAAAATATATTAAAGAACTCATTGCAATATGGCGTTGGGACAGTGCTACATGAATGTAAGTTTCAGTGTTATATGTAAGTTTCAGTTAAAAGTAACTGAACAAGGCAAGTCTATCATAGAATAGTCAGAAATGTAGTGATTTAAACCCTCGTTCCATGGGATGTAGAACAGTATGTTATATGAAAATATTGTTATGTGTTTTAAAAAGTCAGACTACTGGCTTGAAGTTCAACAGGCTTCTCGATTGCAAGAATCCCTAAAAGCCTTCATTGTGTGTGCCAAGGCTCTACTGGAGGTAGGTCAGTAGGCAATACTTCTCAACTTGATATAAACAATCACCTTGTCATGAAGCCCCATGTGGAACTGGTGATCTGTGGCAGCAGTCACCAACTTTTTTGGCACTAGGGACCAGTGCTCCTATGAGAATCTAATGCCTGATGATCTGAGATGGAGCTAGGCGGTGATGCTAGCACTGGGGAGCGGCTGCAAATACAGATGAAGCTTTGCTTGCTTACCAGCCACTCGCCTCCTGCTGCGCAACTCGGTTTCTTCCAGGCCACAGACAGGCACTGTCTGTGTCAACTCAACTACACAACATGCCAGTTATAAATGTTTTATCTTGATAACTGTACTGAAATCTGTCACTCTGTAGATTCCACCCACAGACCCTTGTGAAATCATTTTCAATGGTGACTCTTTAGGTAGAGGTAGTCCATCTCAACTGAGAAGACTAAATTGAATTTATGAAGGTGGTAAGCTGGGGCTTGAATGTTTGCTGACCCCTAATACCTGAGCCTACTATACCCTAGTAGTTTCTAGAATCACTGTAAAGAAATGTAATTGTCTCATGCTTCAACAATTGGTCTGTATATTCTGCTTGCTCCAGATAAAATTGTGGTCAAGGTTATAAAATGTCATATGTCAATACATCATCATGTATGTCCCAGTCTATTATAACAAGCCCACAAACTAGGAAACGCTTGAATAGAGTCTAGAGTTTCTGATTAGGAGGGGAGCAAGGGTTGAGGATAAACCTGGCTGTGATTGCTGAGGAAGCTTCAGTCTCAAAGCAATACATGGATCTACAGAATATATACCTTTCAAAAAGGTTAAGAGGTCAAAGGATGGGGAACTATAGGCTACCAGAGCATATAACTGTGTCATTAGAGGAAAGAGAATGTGGCAATTGGGAGCAGAGAGGCAACCAAATCTGAATCTCTCAGGTGTTAGGTCCCACAACAGGGAAATAAAGAGAGCTGGCAAGGATGTGAGCACACTCCTGGAGGGTGAGGCAGGAAAGTCCCTCTCTAGGCACTGTATTCAATTCTGTAATGTTGTCCTACAAGTGTAGCAATATTGTCATAATATCCTTTTTCCAGCTACTTGTTCAAGAGTTAGGATATGAATTTCAGGTTAGATTCTAAACTCCATGCTCCTTCTACTAAATTATGTTGCCTCGTAAATATACAATTTTATTTTATCAGCTTATATACATTTTATTTTAAAATTTATACATGTTCATGAATAAAGTTTATAAATTAAAAATTCATGTTAATAAAAAGAAATTGATACTTTTCTTACTACTTCCTAAAAGTAATTCCTGTTAATTTTTTGTTCTAGTTCTGGCCATTTCAACTCTATGATCCCTATCTCCTTCTCACCTCAATACATCAGAGCTGACAGTTTTCCTACTGTTTGAGAGTAAGCTCTGGCATTATGACTGTGGCCAGCCTCACACCAGACAGGTCATCAATCATAGAAAAGCAAAATCACTTTTCCAGAAAAGCACATAGCCCCATTCTCCTATTCATAGGCCCTGTTAATGAAACTGGCTTCTTTATTTTTCTTCCTAAAAGCTCTGTTACTGATTTCTGTTGAACAGAGACAACTCTATTTTACATTCTTCTTTCATCCTCTAAATAAGAGTATTCATTTATATCAAAGGAGGAGAAGCAGACAGCCATAGAGTTTGTGCCACATGTTTATGCAGTACAGACTCAAAATGGGCATTTTGCTCTGTAAATGAAATATTAAAACAGGGTCACACTGAGGTTTATCAGTGACTATTTGTTTAGGTTGTTCTTCAGAAATGCATCTTGACTAATAGCTTGTAGAAGCATTAAACTTAACTCTGATTCTGTGTTCACAAATATTGACGGAAGAATTGAATAAAAATTCCCATTATGTAAAAGAATTCTTCATTCAAAAATACTATCTTTTAGGTTATATAATTTATGATAGTATATCTGTGCAGGTAAATGCACTAGGGGTTCCTGAGACTCACAATAATTCTCCAGCACCTTATCATTTTTTATCAACTTTCTCAACTTCTCATATTTTCTAAATGGGCACTTCTACATACTTTTTTCATATAATTTTAAAAATTACCCTGTAAAATGGTGTTACTAACCCTATTTAATTGCTGAAAAAAATGTTTCTGTAAAAAACTCAAGGTCATATTTGTAGATTCCTAGATGCTTAGTGTCAAAAAGTATCTTAAATCTCAGGAATGAAAGGTAGTTGTTTCTTTTGCTTGCTGATTTATCTATCACTCCAGCCTATCATAGAATTTGATATTTTGTTAGTTCCCAATAAATATTTATTAACTAAATAAAATATCATCTGGATCAGCCCCTTTACTCACTGCATATGATATCTGTATTCCTTCAGAGCATATCCAGTCTGTTTTCTGTCACCTCAGTTTTTGTTCATTTCAAGGAACATGACACTTATGGTGTCAACTCTTTTGATACTGAAAAAACAATATCAACAAATGTTTCTGTAAAACTCTTTCAAATCAGTTATTTAATTACTACTTACATGAATCTACAATTCTGGAATCCAAAATCATCAGGTTAATATTTGAAAAGGTCCAAGATATGTATATCTTTGTCACATGATTTTTGTATATAATTTGAGATTCGCTTGAACAAGTGGTCAATTATAAGGAAAAATATTAAAATATTATTATATGTACTATTTGGGAAACAATTGAAGTGCTCTTTAATAAATGATTGGATAAAGAATATGTGGGACATATATACAATGGAATATTATTCAGTCATTAGAAAAATTGAATACTTCCATTTGTGACAACATGGATGGATCTTGAGCAAACTAAGTCATACAGAAAAAGTTGAGAACCATATATCACTTATATGTGGGCTATAAACCTAAAAGCAACAAACAAACAAGACAAATAGAGGCTCATAGATACAGGCAATAGTTTATTGGTTACCAGAAGGAAGCAAGAATGGAAGCAGTAGATAAGGGAGTCAAATATATAGTGAGGGAAGAAAGTTTGGGTAGAGAACACTGCAATATACGTATGACATATTATCGAATTGTATACTTGAAATCTTTTTGATTTTATTAACCAATGTCATCCCAATAATTTTAATTAAAAAAAAGAGAAATTATCCAAAAAAGAAAAAATAAAAGAAATGAGGTGGGACAAGATAATACAGACCTAACACTTTTTTTTTGTCCTTTTGGTAACCACTCAAGGTTGGGCTTACATTTAGTGGCAGGCACTTGTGGCCTCTGAAGGGCAGGCTTATTCATGTCAATTCCTTTTGGCTTTGTTTGCTATTTGTTTGTTTTACGCAAGGTTTTCATTTATATTGTATTACAAATAATTCTTCAGATGCAGAAGGTGCCTGCCTATTTGAAGTTTTCTTGTAGGAAATCACTTAAAATATGAAAAAAAAATTACCAGTTTCCCCTAACTAAACATTCTGTTCTGCCAGCCTTTCCCCAAAGAGCTCATATACTCACATACTTCATGTTTTTGTTCCAGCCATTTCATCAATTTTGAATATCTTTCCTGATGGACACCCAAGTCTTTCTCCTATGAACTCATTCTTTCAAGGCCCAACAATTCCTGAAGCCATCTTTGAATGCCTGAAATAACATTATTTGTTCTATTTTTATGATAATGTGATCTGTATTTAAAAGTAGGATTATTAGGCCTTGAATTATAACTAGTAAGTGTATATCTATACCAAAACTAATTAAGTAAACTTGGATTTCTCCTCTGCTCCTTTTTCACTTCCCCTAGTGCTTCTCAAATAGCAGATAACAAGTCAATATTTGCTTAATCTTTTATCATAATCGAGCAAATAGTCTTTCTCATGGAAGGTATATTGTTGTAACATTTTTTTTTAAGAAGTAAATCATTTTTATAAACTGTAATGCTTTCTCTTAGGCTATATTTGCCACTTAGCCTTCCAGATTTTCTGGGCTTTTAGAATAGGTTTCCATTAACACACACACACACACACACACACACACACACACTGTATTTGGAGTTACATAATTTATCCCTCATTGAATTGTGAATCAGCTGCAGGGCAGAAAAAAAAGAAAGAAAGAAATAGGTAAAGTCTTTCTTTTTCCATTCTACCCCCTCAATCAACTGAAGCCTTCACACGGGGAACTCATATAAATTCTTATTTTAATGTAGTTTGGAAAAAAGAGGAAGAGGAAGAGGAGGAAGAGAAAGAGAAGGAGAAGGAGGAGGAGAAGAAGTCGCCTTAATATCCACTAGGGTTGCAGAGGAAAGCTTCCATGAGGTTTTTATCCATGGTCACACATGGCAGCCATGTTCTCCACTCCTGTGCACATCCCCTACCTGTTTTCCACACACAAACTGAGCTCAATCTGTGGAACAAAAGAAAGTACTTCAACACAACATGTTTTATAGAGCTCCAGATCTTTGGAAGAGTTGCTTTTCCTTGCACATCTTTTCAGAGTCAGCTTACATAATTCCCAAGAAGTGTCCTTTTCAGTGACATTTTGCTCTTTTGATTCTACCTTGTGGTCATTTGTCTAGCAATCGCACCTCTGTCCAGACTTTGTGGCCTATCTAGCAGGCAGTAGCTACTCAAAGCATTTTGATTGACTGAATACCCAAATGGATGGTTAATGAGTATCTGAATAAATCAATTAATTTATTTGGTTCAATGCACATATTAATGGTAACTAATATTTGGTCTTAAAATAATACATAAAATTAGGCAACTGGGAAGGAAATGTGGCAACACTATGATTTCTATTATGTTTTATTTCTTCGTTCTGACAAGATAAACATTCTAATATTGGAAGAACGTCTTAATTTAATATTTAATGTTATAAGTTTTTTTAAAATAAAATCATGGTATAAGAATAGTTTCTTATCTTATAATCCTTATGCTGATTATTCTGTTACCAAGCTTAAAAGTCACATCAGTTTATACTTATAACCCCCCGAACACCTGGGAATACTTGATAATGAGCACAACAGACTACACATTTGAACTAACTAATGGATTAATTTATTAGTTTTACAGACTTAAAATGTAGCAATAGGATGAAAATTTTTTCCCTAAAAGCATAATCAGTTGAGAGTGTTATTTGTCTCATTTAAATGCAAAGAACAATTCTTTTTCTACCTGCTTCCTAAATCCACTAAGCAGTTAATAACATAAGAACTAATGTAAGCTTCTGTTATTTAATAGGAATAAAGAAGTAGAAATTAAACTGGCAGAGCCTTCTCCCATAATGACTTTCCCCAGAGTAGCTGGATTACTCTTAGTCATGTAGAAAACCAAGGGAGGCTTCTTTATTAAAATAATGGAAGAAACCATTATCTAATTTTGCCTATAATTAGCTGGGAATTCAGTCAAATCCAGGTACTTTAATGTTCTTACCCTCATCATCCCACTGCCTTCCTCTACAGTCTTAATAACTTTTTCTATGTATTTTCTAGATATTTGAAAGGAAATAATCACTCTACTGGGCATCTTATTAGTGATATAACCTTTCCAAAATGGTATGCAGATGTCAGAAGCTGAGTATAGATAAATTTAGAAAATTCAAATTTTACATCACTTAGAAATTAATAGCAAGGCAAATGAATAGAGTGTACAACACTATTCCTTGAAATTATCATATGCAAATGATGTCCTTGAGACTCTATATGATATTCTTCTCACTTGTTCTCCTAGTATTCCTCCTAGGGTTAGTATTTTAGAGATGAGGAAACAGATTCGGAGAGGTAGACTAATTTGCCCAAGATGAGAAGCATCTCATTCCATTAAACTACGCCTCTATCAACCACGGAAGACTTTTCATCTTGCTTATCATGCCATGTAAATCAAACATTAATGACGCGGCCCCAGCCTGCTTCTGCAGCCCTACCTCCACATTCCTTCTATACTTCCAATGACTCACCTTGCTCATGTGCAGCCTGGTAAACTTTATTCATTTACGAGGACTCACTTCAAATAAAACCAGCTCTGGAAAGCATGTCTTTTCCCACATAATGTCTCCAATAGAAATAGTCTTTCACGGAATCTTTTATATTTATGTACTTTAAATTTAATTATACTCTAATTATTGTAGTTATTTGTTCACTTGCCTATCTTTCTCCAAATGACTATAAGCAACTCTTAGTTTGTCTTTATATTAGAAATTCCAGAACAGTTCCTGGCAAAGAGAGAACCTTTTAGTAATTAAAGAAAAACTAAATAGCTGCATAGGTTTTTGAAGTTTTACTCAATGTGATCTCTGTTACCTTTTATCTTATTATCTCTTCCTCTGTTGCTTCAGGGAAGGGACGTTTAGCAATAAAAAAGAAATGAAGTTTTTTAGTTGCAAAGTCCTCGGCCTAGAAGGAATCGAAATATAAAATAATACATTTGATAGTATAGACAAAGAGCCAGACTTCCCCTGCAGATTAATATGTTAAAGATTTTCTAGGTGAAGGAAAGAAATGGAGAAAAGCCAAAATGTCTGGGAGGTGACCTTCAGAAATAAACGTGCACACTGCTGCTGCCAAACCTTGCACATTTTACCATGCCAACTTCTCTAATTAGAAGAAGTGAAACAAGTTCCCAAACAGGGCTGCCTTGAACTTGCTAAGTACAGTCCCTGCAGGCAGCAAGATCACAGAGTGCCTCATGCTCACCACTCTCTGACCTCAGCTTATACTGAATGCTGGAATGCCTAGAGAGTTTAGACAGATGAACCTCAGATGTGCCAGGGTGAGAAGTAGCTATAAAAACCAATTTATTCCCTGTGCACCTCATAGGCACAGTTACTGAGAGCCTTACATAAATGAGCTATGTGGTTGGGGAGACTATAGAATTCAGCAATGATCTTTGTGGCCTGAAAGAAAACATGGTGGTAATTAGGACATCTCAGCAGGTGCCAGCATGGATAGGTAAGTGCACAGAGGAGTCACCCAACCCACAACCTCCACACTTTTCCAACTGTACCAACACCTGGAACCTGTATAAGCCACACCTATTCTCAGAACTTTGAGGCAAACCTCAGGAGACAGCAGTCAATGATGAACTAACAGTGATTACATTTTCTCTAACCCAGTGAAATGGAACTTGAAAAAGAAAATAAGGAGATTAAAATAATAAAGATAATACTCTAGCTCAAATTTTTTGAAGGCTTAATCTAAACAGTCATTCCTCTACACATTTTGCGTGTCTTAACTGATCTAAAACCTACAGCAATTTTATGAAGTAGATGCTATTTTTACTCCCACATTAGAAATAAAACTGAGGCACATATGGTTTAACAAGTTTCAACTTGTAATTAAAAATTCTGGGATTCAACTGCAGATAATAGGCTTCAGTATCTGTTCTTAGAACCCACTACATAAATGACCTTTCATACATATCCACTCCATATTTTATAGACAGAGATTTGTTACTGGTATACAATTAAGGAGCTGATTAACTGACATTATGTGACAATATTAGATACAATTACACTGGACTCAATATTGCTATGTTATCCTTAAATTTTACTTTACTTTAATTTTTTTTCCTTTTTAAATTGGAATTTCTTGCTTTTGAAAAAATGGAATATGAAATAAGGTAATTTATACAGTAACTAAACAAAATATTTAAGCAGCTAGGGGCAAAGAAATTTTCAACAAATTTTTTGGATTTCAAGCTGGTAAGCACTTACTATCTAATTGTTCTTGCTATGAGTACTTGATATTATTAGACCAATTTTACTTGATCAGTGTAAGATCAGCTTCAATTTTTGTTTTAAGTAATTTTTACGATAGTAAATTCTGGAGGAAACGTTCAAAGCCATAAGAGATTTAAATAATGACATTTCTTTTCTGTTGAGCCTTCTCTAGAGGAAATGAAATTCATTTGCTCACTGCAGTGATTAAACTGTGACAACAGCTCACAAGGGTCCAGAAATATCACTCAAAGATATGAGTAAGAGGAGAGAATTGTGCAATGGCTGACCCCTTTGTCCTGGATGGCAGTATGGCTGCAGCAAGCCAAATTCTCTTCTACACCGACTTTATCTATTCCTTCCAGCAATACATTCAATGCCCCTTCTTAACTGCTTCTCTTAAGTGGAAACTTCTTGCAGCATCCTTCGTAGAACTGGTCTTCATTTTTCTGTCAATCTTTCTCTTGTATTTGTGATGCTTTGCCCGACTCTTCACTTACATATCTTATCATCTTCTCCAGCATCATTCTGGCTCAAGCTAGCTGGAAGTCTGACCTGGAAGGTTTTATCACAGTAGCCTTCTTCCTAATTTCTCTGCTTTCAACTCTGTCTCCCCGCTACAGTCTCTTCTCACACAGCAGCCAGAGATATCCTTTCAAAACTTAAGTCAGATCACATTATCCTTTTGCTCAAAAATCCCTTTAATGGCTTTCCATGCCATTCAGAATAGAAGCCAAAGTCATCATCAAAATAAAAAATGGACCTATACAATCTATTACTCCATTAACTCTTTAACTATACTACTATTATTCTCCCTCTCTCTTATTCAAGTCAGCTCTTATAACCCAGAAACATTCTACTTCCTTGAAGCCCTGGACTGGCTGCTCCTTCTACTCTTAGTGCTCTTCCTCCATATATCAACATAACTCAATCCCTCACCTCTTTTCACTTCTAATAGCACTTTATCTGAGATCATATTACATACAACAGTAATTCTGATCTTCATCCTCTTTTTTTTTACTCCTTATAAGTTATTACCATATGAAATATGAATTCCCATATCTCTTTGGTAATTTCCTCTTCCCCTCCCTGCTCCAGACTAGTATGTAAATTTCCATGAGGGAGGGGCTCCAGCTGTGCATTTGTTTATTAGGGCTGCCATAACAAAGTACCATGGACATAAATTTATTGTCTTGCAGTTCTGGAGGTTAGAAGTCAGAGAAAGAGCGGATTGGTTCCTTCTGAGGGCTGGAAAGGAGAATCTGCTCCATGCCTCACTGTTAGCTTCTGGTGGGTTTCTAGCAATCTTTGGTATAACTTGGTTTGTTATCACCCCTTCATCTTTACATAGTGTTTTCTCTGTGTGTATGTCTGCGTCTAAATTTCCCCTATTATAAAAACATTAGTAATATTGGTTTAGGGCCCACCATAATAATCTCATTTTAACTTGAGTACCTCTGTAAAGACTAAATCTACAAATAAGGTCACAGTTGGTCAGAACTGGGGGAATTAGGACCTTAATGTATGAATTTTGGAGACCTTATCAAATGAAATCGCAACTCTAATAGTCACTGCTCTTTTTACTGCTATTCCTTTTTATCTTTATATATGTTTTATATCCACACGAAATCACATTTTAATTATTTATTTTAATCTTTAGCAAATATTAGCTTAATGAATACTTTGTAACATGTTCTATGAAGCCTTGTGTGAGTATTAGAATAATTAAAAAACATTCTCCTCCAAATTCTATGAGTTCAAACTATAGTCTCTAGATTTATCCAGCATCTCTGGGTTTCTACTAGTCAAACTCCTGGACTAAGAAAAATGTTGACAACATTGCTTGTGCCCTAAAAAAGTCTAGGATGAAGAAATGCAATCTCCCTCATTGAAATGTGTTGAACTACATGACTAATGAATGATGTACACATTTTTCTGAAATTGACTTTCCAAGGAATATATTGCTTAGTGGTACCTGGACAAATGTGGTATGGTAGAAAAATATATTAACATTTGATTATATGGGCTTTAATTCTGATTTTGTCTTTCAATAACTCTCTGTGACTGATTTTGTCTTTCAATAACTCTATGTGACTTTCTATGTCTCAATCTCGTCATCTATTTAGGAAATGAAATGCATATGATTTATGACATGATTAAATGAGATGATATATGTAATTTTGTAGGCATTGCTATTTGCCAATTTGATATCCATTCTCCACTGTACCAAAATCTTTTCAAGGTGTCAATGTGCCCAGCAAAATTACTATATTTTTCAGCCTTCCTTGCACCATTTAGGATGGGTATATGGCACAATTCTGGTTTATAGCATTGGAATAGACAATTTCTAGGTTGAGCTTTCAACAAAGTTCCTTGTAAGGAAAAAGATTCAGTTGACATTTTGATAGAGAGTTAGTCATTTGTTAGGTGCCCTCCTCCTTCTTTAAACCTTGAGGGTGGGTAGTACAGCCATCCTGCAATTGTGAGGCAGGCTGAATGAAGAGGAAACCACATGTTCAAATGGTTAATGAGAAATACTTAAGGATCTGAATCACTGATGACAGTTTGTAGTACTTTACTAGCCCCAGACTCCCTGCACTTCTTATCACTTCAGACAAATAAAAGCCCTAATTTACCGATTTGATTGTTTAATTGAATGTTCTGTTACTTGCAGCTGAACATAATCTTAATTGATAAAACCATGAGGATAGTCTCTCATACATAGTAGGCATACATTTGTTATATTCTATTTAGTTGTATTTGAACTACAAACCAAAAAAAAAAACTACAGAATTCATTTCATGATAACTTTAGATTTATGTTGTCTACGGATGAACATCTTTTTTCTAGAAGCTAAGTATTTATAAGCTGTTATACCCTATTATATGCAATTTTTCTTACAATTGTTTATTGTTTTATCATCTTTACATTATATGCACACATACACACACTATCTTAACATTATTCCCAT
>NW_006438113.1:3853844-3857317 GCF_000325575.1 Pteropus alecto
TTTGAATTTTTAGCAGTCTTTCATGAATTCACATTAAACAGCCTTCCTCTTCCAATTCTACTGGATGTTAAAAAACAATAATCATTCAGTAATCCCTCATAGAACTCTATTTGTTCCATACAAATGCTTTTTAATAGATATTTAGAAGGCAGCAATATCATTTGCTGCTATAATTCCCTAAATTTCAGAAAGCTGAAATTGATTATTTTCTTAGCATTGCGGGTTGTATTATTTTCTCTTTTAAGGATGCTCTTTTGAGACTATTTTTTTCCCCCTGAATCTTGTGCCAAGCTTTCCCGCTATATCTTTCTTCTCTTGTAACTACAATCCATTGGTTAGGAAAAGTCCCATGAATGTTCTGCTCAATACAGAGTCATTCAGATTCTAGTGGTTTCTGCTACATAACTAAAAAGGTGATGTTCAGTTCTCTAAGTTGTTCTGAATCTATAATCCCACCCCGAAAACAAGATAAAAATGTTAGAGGAAATTCTTCTCTCTAGTATTAATGATGCAGCATAGAACAAGTAGAGAGGGTTTCTCAACTGTGGACTGTAGAACACCGGTATTAGAATCAGCCAAACTACAAGCTAAAAATGCAAATTCTATATCTGTATTTTTAGTGAACTCCCAGGGTTATTCTTAGGCCCTTAAATTGGAGATCTACTAAATTCACAGGGTGTGTATGTATGTGTACGTGTGTTTATGGTAGCTTAAAGATTAGGCTGCATTAATATTCCTTCTCAGTACTTTCTGTGGTTGACTTTCACAGAAACATTCAAAGTGGGTAAGACAGAACATGTACTGTATTGTGTCTTTCTCATTTCAAGCATTTTTTTTCCTTTCGCTAAAATATTTACTCTTCCATGTCAATTTTTCTTTCTTTGCATTTTGCAAAGATCTGAGACAAATGTTACATTTTCTTATTCTTTTCATGCTTCTTCCTCTTCCCAGTTTAGCCCTTTCCCCCAAATTTCTATCCTTTTTTTTATGAGATATTTCTTAGAATTCTTAACATCAATGCCCCAATTTTGCTTTCTCAGCCATATTTTAATTCCTTTGTGCTTTATATGTATAAGCATCTACTTACATTTTTCTTATAGTATTACAATTTATTTTGTGGATCAGCAATTCCTCATTTTCAATCATAATATATATGTGAGAAGGGAAACCATTTTGTCTCATCAGGAAGACATTTACTGAGTAGGAACATCCCAGTGGACTATTGTCAGTTTGTGACAGCAAGAGCAATGCTGCAGTGCTAGCAACTTAATTTTTTTACAGATATTAAAGGAAGGAGATAGTTAATAAACATTGATCATCCATTAAGCCAAGCTCTGTATTAAGCACTACTACGGGTGGATATAAAATTCAAAACAGACCTGTGACACTTGAAGCTCTTTAAATTTCCAACCTATGTTTTGGAAATTTGAAAAATAGAAGATACAGAATCTGTTATTTAACACTGTATTAATTAATCCCTTATTGTTCTTTTGGGGAAACAATCTATTTATTCTGCAAAATGAGTCTTAATTGGCGTTTTAGTTATTCTAACATCTATTCAGTTCCTTATTTGAAACGAGAATTGCAGAGGCCTTTTGGATCCTAGAAGATGAACTATTTGTTCTATTATGTAAAAAGGGTTGAAGCTATAGACAGAATTATATCCCTAGAGATTGTCTCCCCTAGATGAGAACATTCAGTCTCAATGAGTTTAATTGTCTAAGATCATACAACTGATAAATAATAGTGTGAATTTAAATTCAAGTTTGTGATTCCAGATTGACAGTGCACCTATCAGAGAGACGTTACATAATGTTAGTGAAGGCAAGTTCAGAACTCGAACCCAGTCTTTGGTCTCCAGAAATAGCCCTTTTTCCCAGCACAGGTCTCCAACTCCCAAAGATTTCATTATATTTCAGTGAGTAAACCATGTAGCAGCACTGTATCAATAGGGCCTAAATTCAGAGTCCATCATTACGTATAATGACATTCAATAGAAAGAGGCATTTAAGGAAACGTTTTTGAAGCAAATGAGACACATAAAAAGAGTCATTTACCAGAATGTTTAGCCAGCTAGCTTACTTTTATAATTTCCTCCATTGTCTGTGATTTATTTTACTTCACTAATATGTAGAAAAATGCACCTAAATTCATTTATTTATGGTATTGATGGTGTTAATTTATCTGTGTGTGTGTGTGTGTGTATCTATAGATCTCTTTAACTATGACAAAAGATATATTAGAAGTTTCCATTACAATTATATAATTGCATTTGTATCAACTTCTTTAAAAAATCTAATATATTTTACCTTATATATTTAGTTGCTAGGTAGATTGGTTTATATTGATTAATGGCTGGTTATCATTTTGATAAATTGTGCTTTTATCATCCCCTAATGTACCTCTTTATCCTGATTCATCCCATTAACATTACCTTGTATCTCATTAATACTAAGACTCTTTTATAACTTTATGCTTTCCTTTTTTAAAATGTATTTGACTATTATCTCTTCACCATCTCTCTATTTTCTACCTTCAGTTATCATTAAAGTGTGCTTCTTTTAAACAGCATACAAATATGCTTTGTTTTTGTACCTAATCTCTATCCTTTAATGGGAAAATTCAGTTATTAAAATTTATTTTAATAACTAATATGTTAAAGCTTAATCCTGTAGAATTTCTAATATTTATTACTTTATATATATTGTTTTCATTAGTACATCAACAAATATGTTTCAGAGTCTAAAACTCTTAATGTTTGGGATATATCAGTGGACAAAGCAAAATAAAATCTTTATGGGACAAAGACAGCTCTGCGTCATCAGAGCCATTTCATATTCCTCTTGGTCACACAGGAAGACAACCTTCCCCAGCTGCTCTTGCAGTTAAGTGAAGTCATGTTGCTGCATTCTGGCCAATGAAAGAAAAAGCATATATTCTGGTTCCTGGCCTGTTTCAAACATTTCTCTGACAGCCCTAAATGAAGGAAGAGCCAGATGGAGTCTGAGTCCCTAAATGGGTCCCTGATCTGCCCTGTGACTGTGTATAGAGGTCAACACTCTTCCTTATCCCCACAAACACAATATTTGACCATGATGAGAGAAATAAACCTTTTTTTTATATCAAGCAGTAGAAATTTTGATTCAGCTTGTCATATTGACTGTTTCGTGTGTCAAAGTGGCTAGGCTATAGTGCCCAGTTATTTAACCAAACACTAATCTAGGTGTTGCTGTGAAGGTATCTTGTAGATGTGGTTAACATCTACAATCAGTTGTCTGTAAGTAAAGGAAATTTCCTTCAATAAAATGGATGGCCCTTATCTCACAATAGACTGAAGGTCTTAAGAGCAAAAACTGAGATTTCCCAGAGAAGAAAAATTCTTCCTCATGACTGCAGCATTAACTCTTACCTGAATTTCTAATCTACCTACCTGTCCTATAGATTTCAGACTTGCCAGCCCCCACAAATTCCTT
>NW_006438113.1:3857459-3861602 GCF_000325575.1 Pteropus alecto
TTATATTAATTATATAGAAATAGAAGAAACAAATAGAATCAATAGGAGATTATATATATAATATATATGTATGTATGTATTTATATACAATAAATCCTCACTTAACGTCGTTGGTAGGTAAAACCAATTTTACTATAGGCTAATTGATAGAAACAAGAGTTAAGTTCCAATGGCATCTCATTAATGTTAAAATGACAGTGATCTTCTACCCTCATCATTTTAAACTGGCTGAGTGTAAAGGATCCAAGAAAAGAGGCTCAGGCATTGTGTAAAACAAAGAACCCTTAATGACACAAGAGAAAAATAAACCCTTGTTCTGTTTATCCACTGAAATGGGGGGTGGTTGTTCTTACAGAAATCAGAATATATTCTCTTTGGCTTTGTGACTTTCACATTCTAAAAGGGCAAAATAAAAATAAGCTAAATAAATAAATAAATATATACCATGTTTTATTAAAACACTATTGATTGCAAATGCTAACATTTAAACTCCCAACTGAATGATCTGTTATAGATTATAAGAAATATCCACATTTTAGAGATGTTAAAGTGTATATTGAAAAACATGTGTATGTATAAAAATGTGTATTAGGATAAGTTAACTGAGTGCATGTTATAATGTGATAGGTGCTACTGAGAACAAAGTAGGAAAAGAAGGATCAAGATGGTGTAGGCGTGGTGGGGAGAGGGTTATAACCTTAAGAGGCTATCAAGGTGCCTTAGTGAAAAGATAGCCTTAGGAGCAGGACCTGAAGGAGGTGAAGGAGATAGCTAGGTGGATACCTGAGGGAAAACTGTCCTTGCTCTATGTTTGCAAGTTTCCTACAGTTACTATCTGCCCTTTACAGAAAGATTTGCCAATTCTCTTATGCACAGTACTACACTCCAATTAGAAAATCTGTTTTTCATATAGGTATGGATTAGCAATTCTGAAATTCTTTATGTGCATATTAGAATTAAACAATTAAATAAATATATTATAGATAATGGAAGCTGTGTTTTTCATTGTTAGAGGAAAAAGTTATGAATAAGGAAAGGAAGAAGGCTAGAATCAATCCTGTGACCCAGGATTGGAATTGGAGCATCAGTATGGACTCTAAGATTTTTATTATATAAATGTAGATAGGTATAAATAAGTAGAAAAAGGTGTTTAGAAGCATGTTCATTAAATTTTAAAATATTTATTACTGAGTTGTAGGATTTGGAGAGATATTTACTTCTAGTTTTACATATATGTATATATTTCCACATATGTGTATATTTATGATATTTTACATATATAGATTAAATTTCATAATAACCATATAACATTAAATAGAAACAATAAATAATATTTTTAATTGCAGTAATTTAAAATGAGAAGGTGACTTATAAGACAGTTTTGGAAATAAAAGGCAAACCATGTTATTCAATAATATCTATATTTATATACATACATACACTAGAAAAAACAGACTGGAAGAAAAAAAGGCTTATTTATTAGTTATCTCTTGGTGATGGGACTGTAGATAATCTTTTTACCCTTCTTTTTATTTTCCAAATTTTACACAATAAACATGTATCGAGATTATAAGCAGAAAATGCTATTATAAAACTTCAATCTGCATTTATCTTGTGGTCTAATTGCAGTAGAAGTTTAACATATCAAGCTTCTAAGCTGTGATAAAATGTCGGTTTATTAAAAAATATTTTCCTGAATAAGTATGTGTTAATTAGCTAAGTATTAAAATATCTTCTTATTCCTGTTCTAAGAAAAAAGGTGATCTTCTGAGAGATCCTATTATAGATTTGACTAACTATAATTCAAATTTCAAATATTTATTAGTGAAAACCCTAGTGTAACTTTCATTTTGGATGACCTCAGTTATTAGGCAGAATATGTAGAATACAAAGGGAAATAGCATTTTTGTTAAAACAGGGATTAAGTGCATCTGATGCTAGGGTGTTACTGAAGTAAGTATCCATAAGTGTTTTATTTTATACACTTTGGTATTTTTTTCTTTTAAAACATTTTTATAAAAATATATCAATAATCAATTATGTAGTGAGATTATAGAAATTATAGAGATGTAAAAATCTCTACTCAATTTGCCACCTTGCATCAACTTGTCTAAATTGTGTTGAGCATGAATCTGTCATCATGAAATAAACCTCATTTTAATAAAAAGAGATGGGCATCTATTGTCATACACAGTGAGATTTTGTAAAAGGCTCTCTTTGAATGTCATTATGAATGCTGCAACTCTCTTCTCTATGTCTCTGTAGAACTTCCCTGAGGAAATACAGAGTTCCCAGGTATACATATTTAGACATCACCATATATATAAAATCTACTCAGCCACTGCCATCCTCTGGTTTTGTGAAGAGTAAAATGGGGAAGGGAGACTATAAGCTACACGAGGCTCTGTGATGCTCGGTAAAAAGCTTAATCATTCAAAGTCAAGACATTAACCCAGGCATTCTGATTCCAGGTCAGCATTCTTCCTATTTTTTTTTTTAATCTCTTCATTCTATATCTTTTGATAATAATTAAGGCTTAATTTTCTTCTATACTCAATTCAAAGCCTACATGTTTAACATGGAAGTTTAAAATAAGTGGAAATGGAATATACCAAGAACAAATATGGAGAATGTCATCTTAGAATGTGTTGATTCTGTTCAGAGACAATCCAGGTATATAAAATTTCCGGTCTCCAGATTCCTGAGAATGTAGCCATTATACAATCATGGACTGCATCAAGCACAGTGGATTAAGAGATATTTGCTGAACATCTTTGAACAATCTTACATTGACACCACATATTGCTCTGAGAGTGTATAAAATGTTGTTTCTAGCTGTGACTAACAAATGTAGCACCCAGGAAACCAGATAAGGACATTTGTGATGAAAGAACAAGATTGCTGAAAAAAGATGACAACGTCTTTATCCTGCTGCAAATCCTTCTTCCATATATATATAGAAGATTATATACACACACACACACACACACACACATACAAATATATATATGTTGTATGCTAAACAAACAAACAATATATATATATATATATATATATGTACACACACACACCTCTGGAAACAGAAGAGAATCATGTTGAAGACAGAAAACATACCTCCAAACAACTAGAAGAGAACTTCAAAACATGACATTGGCTCCAAATGTATTTTCAATGTGACCGGCCTGATACAGATGAGACCCAAGAAAATATGGCCAATCAATCATGATAATCCTTCAGGAAGGGCAGCTGGGAGTAAGTGAATGCTCAGCATCACCTAATCAGCCTGCCCACCCCTGCAGATAGGTATTAGCAACAAGTGGGTTTCTTTTCAGGTGGATAGGTGAGAGTGGGCATGTGATCAGAGAAGTATGGCAGCACCTTGGGTGGTTGACAACATTTAGGAGGAGTGAAGACTATCCACACTGAGAGGACTAAGCTATTTGTGATGTTTCTTCTGCTCTCTTAACTTTTACTTTTTTATTAAATTCAGTGACCCTGTTATATGCTTGTGATTTTCTTCAAATGCCAAATGATTCTTGCTTGTTTTTATTTGTAGTTCACAGTTCCTCTACCTGTGACTCTAGCCAATAGTGGTGACTTGGGGGGTAGTAGTTGTCTCCAAGAGAATACCCCTTGGAACCAAGGCCAGAGAAAGAAAAAAGCCAGTGATGAGAAAATGGCTCAATATTAGTTTTACCAGTAAACAGCTTAGTAATTAAAGTTCTTTCTGCTCCAAGCCTAAATTGTTCCAGGGCTAAGGATAGATAAAGAAATCAGCCGGCTTAGTTTTGGGGAACAGGAAGAGCTGAGACCAGCAAAGAAGGCATAATTTGAGAGTCAAGGACTCCTTTTTAGGATAGCATGGCTCTCACTCTCTGTAAGAGAAAATGTACAGTGCTATAATAATAAATTATTATCTGGGCATGGTTTACCCAGGGCAACAGGACTACCAATTTATACTTGCAGATCTATGATTTTTTTTAAAGGAGCAATATATCACAACCAGAAACAAAGTAATTGGCTTCATTATTTTTCACAATATGGTATCACCTCCATTCTCCAGTATGAGGCAGATTGAAAGATAAGAATATTATTGGCTATATATTTTTTTTATCAGTCTTTAATCTTCAAAAAATACACTCA
>NW_006438113.1:3861636-3876094 GCF_000325575.1 Pteropus alecto
TTCCAAATAACATAATTTGGAGAAACTGGGACAGCTAAAAGATAAAAAAATGGAATATCCTAAAAAATCTTACAATATATATGCCATGTCACATAATGTTTTACGAACCATTGAGAGATTATATCCAGGTATGGCAGGGTTACTGCAATGGTACAGTAGGCTGGAAGATCTTTGTACTTGGAACTAGAATTGTCCGCTGCAGTGGGATTGGTGTTGGACATTTTACTGCAGCTGCTGCTGCTGAAGGCTATCCAGGAGGGCAGGTGGAACATAGGTTCCAGCAAATATAGTGTTATTAGACAACGGGTGGGAGGCCAGATAAGCAGTTGGCCTCAGAGAAGTCCAAACAGGTGGGAAATGGAATACAGCTAGAAGCAACAATATTTAGAGATCCAGACAGACAGGCAATGTTAGTGGTATTCGTCGGTGGACAACAGTAGACTATACAGGTACTAGGTCTGCATCAGAATTAAGAATCTTTATCCTTGTGGAATCGATGAGAACAAAATAGCAGCTCAGGCTTAAAATGACTGAGCAGAAAGCTATCAGATCTGTTGAAGTTCCATATTACAAAGAGAGAGTGAGGATAACAGAATTGATAGCTAACTTGGGTGGAGGGCCTAGCAAAAGTCTATAAATTACTAAGTATTAGATACATTGTTGTTTTCTTTCTGACTTCCTTATTTCAATATTGGCATACAAGATTAAAAGCCAAGCTAAATTTTAGAATGAAGAGCATCTCATTTCTAATAGAATGATATCTCTGAGGTGCAAGTAATCCAGCTACCAGAGTTCTAATGAAATACTTCCACAGGTAGGGTCAGTGGAAAGAGCCTTGTCAAGGAGGACAGGAAAAAGGGGAAATGGTCTCCTTGGATTTCGTGCTGAGTACAGGTGGTATTTGCCTTGTGAGAAGGTTATAAATTTATAAGGCTATTGTAATCGGGACTTTGATCTGACCACTTTGTATCCACTTTGACCCATGATGTTCAACACATGCATACACACACACATACACACACACGCACACACACACACACACAAATCGCATACATACATTTTTATTTCTGCCTTGTCTTAACATCATATCTTTAGCATTTTTTCACATCATTAAATATGTTCTTCAAATGCATAATTTTATCATGATAGAATAATATTCCATCATATGGCTGCATAGTTATTTATATAAAAATTTTCTTCTTATCACACATTTTTACAAGAGTTGCTATAATAGATAACTATACAATGTTATGTCGCCCTTGCATATAAATCTATGACTACATTTCCATTTCCCAGCATGGGAGTGACTGAATCATGAATACAGACTCTTTTAATATTCCCATAGATTAAAACTGAAATATATTGCTCGTTTGCTTTGCAAAAAGGTTATACTATTTGGCACTCCTACACTGACAGCACCCAGAGGACAAGGAATTTTCAATAAAGTTTAAGGGAAACAGGGTGCTTGGGTGAGTCAGTGATAAGGTAAAAGAATATTTGGGGTGAAATGATTTCGGTTATGAGTTTGAGACCTTGGCTCAAGAGTCCAGTTGAGGCATTGCTAAAGAAGTTTCTATCACCACAGACTAGCTTTCCTTAGATTAGGCCAAAGGAGGACCAGAAAATCTGTATCTTGGGCAGGGCAATATTTTAGCAGAAGTTAATTTTGTTTTTACATTCCCAATGGTAATAATCCAAATTTACACATTTGTAGCAGAATGTTCCTTATAAAACTCTCCAGCACCTTCTCCTACTAACACAGTGCAGAGGGAGAAAATATGGGCTATTAGGCAACATCTTGGAGGCAGGCCTTCCTGGATATCAAATGGAAAACAAAATAATTTAGAGATCTACATGTGCAACTAGGTCCCCTCTTAAAGAGTATCATGGCATTAGTAATCTAATCCCAGGAAAGGATGGAGTGTAGAAGGCACATGAGCCTTTCGAACAGCAATGCTGACCTCAATCCTGGTTCCATGCCCTTCCATCTGCATTACTGAGCAAAATTCTTCTCTCAGAGACACAGATTTCTCTCATTCTAATAACAATTACTTAATAGGGTTGCATAAGGTATGCTAAAAACAAAACAAACAAAAATCCCTATATTCTATAAGATAATATAGACATTAAGATGTCTTTCATAATTATTTCTAATTAAGTAATTACCTGGATGGTCAGTTCACTTTTGGTTATGTTTTTTCTTATAGGGTATGCATCAGCAGTCTCAAGTTCAGATCTCCCTCCTAAGTAGCCTGCTTATTTACCTAAAATGTTTAATCCCCTAGCTCCAGGGTATTAAGAGCACCTGTTCAGGTCAATTAAGACATTCTGCTTGGGTCCTGACTCTTCATGGCCTTACAGATCCTGGTAAGGACCAATTCATCTCAGTTAACATGTTAAATAAGCATACAGATAATTAAAGTTAGCAACCTCTAAAGCTTCCAGGGATCAGGGAAAGATATAAATGTAAGTTTAGAGTTAGGTCTAAGGCAAAAAATAAATAAATGAATGAATAAACAAACAAACAAACAAATAAATAATAATAAATAAATAAAAATAGTGGGTCCTATGGATAACATAGTCATTCAAATTCTATTTGTTTTACAAACACTGCTCCAAATAGAATATATCAGTAGACAGTCAGTCAAGGACTCACTCATTTGCAAGTCCTACAAGATATTTGAATATAACTGTGGATTCCTTTGTTTACAGTCTTGTTCTGGCTCTTCTTGCCCCCCTAACTTGTACCATATTGTAGCTTAAAGTGACAGTTTGCCTAAGTGGGTTCCTTCAACTCTGTTTACATGGAAAGAATTGCTTTAATTTTTGTGGCAACACAAATAAACTGGCATGAGCACATTTTGAACCATTGTAACTCCAAATGAGGCTTTGAAATTATAAAAAATCCTCTTGTGCATTGTCTTTTTTCAAGTTCTATAACTACTAATAGATGATAGGTGGATAATATTATATTTGTTAGTAAGGAAACTGCATTTGATTAAATAAAATGTCTATCTATCTAACATGTGGCCAAACTAGGATTTTAATTCAGAACATTTAACTCCAAATTTTCTACTTCTTCTAAGCTATCATATTGTTAATTGTCTCCGCATCTTGAAATGTAGTTCACAAGTATGTTTAGATTTATTCTGTGGTTCCACTGAAATTAAATACTGAGCCACTGCCCTAGAAAAAAAATAACTTGTTAATTACTTTGATTAAAATTAGCATCCTAGAACTTATAGTCTTCTACTTTATTTTGGACAGCTCTAGTTCCATTAGATGGTGATAGAAATTACAAGGGAAATAATCTATAGACAAAGAAGTTTAAGAAATCTGAGTGTTGATACAAAGTTAAACAGTTTCTTACCATAGGACTATTCTGAGTTTATAATATTTTAATGTGATTTTTGACTCTTCAAAGAAAAGAAGTCCTAGTTTCTGCCTCATGTATAACTCAAAAACAAGTCAAAGAATAAAATTGGGAAAATATGACATTAACATCTATGCCGCCTTTACTTTGATCAAAGATTATCAAGAGATAACATGGAACTTTGGCTCTCTGATGTGGAATACAAGCACATTTGTGGGTTTGTGGATTAAGAGTTTGATTTCATTTATGGCCATCTGCCCTCACATGTCCATCCAGAGGCGAATCTTTCACTGGATGGGCACAATGATCACCCTTTACCTAAAAGCTTGGCACAAACTTGTAGACAAGCTTATCAAAACTTAGCTTTTGACTAGATTTGAGATTCAGATAAGTTATCAACTTGGAAGTAGTCTGTCCTGCCAAAGTTATTAATTCAGTCAATATTAGCTGTAATCACAGAACCAAAAACAAAAAACAAAAAGCCTAAGAGATCTAGATGTATTCATTTCTAAATCACTCCCCGGACTCCAAAATATAACCCAAACCAATTCCTTTTGTCCATCTGCCTTCCTGTCTTCCTGCAGTTGTTTTTTTCATTTCTCAAGCATAGCTCAAATACCTCTAATGGTTTCCCAGTCCCTTTTATGTCAACACTGGGACTTCAACATGAGTTTAAGACTCCCCTTAATTTGACTCCTCTTCATCTGATCAGTTTTATAATCTCTATACTTCAAAATATCTAATAAGTCATAATGATCTAGTTGCTAAGCATCTTTAAGTTTTGATTATGTTCTTTCCCAATCTGGGGTCTATTGTCTTCTCTCTCACTCTACAAACTCCAAATGAAACTCACTTCTCACAGAAAACCATCTCTGACTGTTCCGGACCTAGTTTGGCAGATAAGAAAATGATGACTCAAAGAAGTTCAATTATTTGTTCAGGATCAGAGACTTGACAGATGGCAAAGGCAGGGTAGAATCTGGGAGTGCAGAGCTCCAAAATCTCACTTTTTTTCCTTTGCATTGTGCTGCTATTGGGTCCATTCTTTAAAGTCGCTAGAGTTTAATCAGTAAAAGCTACACAAGATTTTTTAGCCAATATAGACCATTAAGGGATTGTATATAACAGGCAAGAAAAAACTGAGTCTGAAATCCTATTATCATGGAAATCATGAACACATACTTATAACTTAAAATTACAGCACTTACTCTCAAACTTAAAAAAAATAAAGGCCTTGTAAAATTTACTTTAAAAAAATCTCATTTGCTCAGTAGAACTAAACTTTAGTGCAAACTTTCATCTATAAGGGCAACCGTTTATCAAATGTATTCCTTATTATGTTTTGCAGAGTGTTAATGCTTTTCACTTGCCATCAAATGCTCAGCATAGCAACTGCAGGCCTGTCATCTGAAGATACAGAGAAGAACCTGGGTTATGTTGGTGTCTGTTTTAATTTTATTCTTTTGCCAGTTAAATTTTGCATGTGTTTTTCCCTTAGATAACTGCTCACGATGTTTTTTTGCTACTTCTACAAACTTGCATGATTTTTTTTTTGAAATTCACATTTCAGTCAAGTGAAAAAATATTACCTGTGATTTAAAAAAACGAGTAATGGCAAAATTCAAACAAATGTCTGTAACTCATATTAGAATATTCACATTCTTATAATTACAAGACTCACAATAACATTATATTTACTCTAGGTATTAGATGCTAGATGAGAAAAATCCATGCATCTGCTCTAAAGACAGAAGAAAAAAGAGCACCCAGGAAATCAGGTGAGGTATGGCCACCCCACCAGCCATGGGGCCTAGGACACACAGTTTAATCTCTCTGGCCTGTTTTTCAATCCTAAAATGGACTTAAAATGGACCTGACACCTCAGAATCTTCTTGCTGCATTCTTCTTTCATCCTATGATTAGGCCAGGCAATAGTAAACAAGATCAAAAAGCACTGATGAGTACGTATCTCTAACTTGTTTCCAGATTTCTGGATGGACCATGAATTTTTTACATTACCAACAGGATATATTTTTTTCATAATCCAATATATTTCATAAAAACTTCCTTCTTTAATGTTATGCTTGTTCTGACCAAGGCTCTGGCCAGGGGTCTCCCTCTCATGCTGTACCAATCAATTTGGCCAACTTTGGTTGGTCTAGGAGCAGTTCATGCAGAAGATAGTGAGTCTATTCTTTGCACTCTTTTACAGGGGGACAGAGAGGAGTCTTCCATCTAGTGAGACAGTACCTAAAATATCTTTTAAAAAATCCATGCAAAGAATAAAAAAAGCTCAAAAAAAACATGTAAGAATGTTAATCATGGTTGTCATTGCATGGTGACACTATTGGGGATATATTAAGTTTATAAAGATATATTTAAATTCAATGAAACAAAAGGGCAGCCATGAAATTATTTTTAATATAAAAATATAAACTACTTTATTTTTTATTTATCTTCTTTAAATTGACTGGGAGATATTTTGCTATTTGAACATGTTATATCTCTGCTTCGAGTGAATTAACTATTGTTTTGGTTTCAGGGCAAGGTTAAATTGATTTATGAAAGCTATTTTGAGATTGTTTTTAAATATTTCAAAGCATCAAAAATACAAGAATTATTACAGATATAGGCAGTTACCACTAAAATCCACACTCTGCTTCTGAACAAGGATTTCTCTTCTTTCCTGAAATCACTAAAAGACTACAGGATCTCCTGTGTGGATTATTCCTCCAAATGGAGCTGAAGGATGAGGGTGGACCAGGCAGCGCAAGCAGTGCGGGAATACCCCATCTTCCCAGGAATTGATCTGGGCCAGATCCTCTGTGAGCTTGAGAGAGACTTGCCTCTGATTCCCAGGACTTTATTGCTGTAAATGAGGGAAATATGAGGCATATTCCTCTTTGCATTGCTTTCTAATACCTAGATGTTGTCACAACTTGACAGAAAGAGCTACATGCCCTTTTCTCCTCTGCCCCTACTCACAAATGTCTTAACAGAAACTAACATACATTTTAAATTAATAGCACAAAGCCACATTGTAAAATACTCAAGCAGCCTGCTGCAAGTACTAAGTCCCAAAGATGGGAGTGGTCAGGTCTGACTCCTAGATGAGGTCCTGTTGCTAATTCATCTACAACCTAGTGCTAATCACCCCCCTACCATCATTCAGAATCAGCTTCCTTTTATGTTAAGTAAGAGAATAGACTAGCTGATTATAGTATCCTACATATCAAACTATGATTATGAGCTCCTAATGCTTAAAAATAATCTTGGAATAGTGAATCAAAATTTAATTTAAATATATAAATGCAAAAATATTCCATTTCAGTGAACTGTTGAACAAATCCTGCCCTCTTAACCATTTTCCTGAGCATAAAGCCTACTCCATGATTTGAAGATTCAATACAATAATTTAAAATATCTCCAAAGTGACAATCAACCTGCAAATACCTAGACCACATAATGTATGCTAAATATACTAACTAAATTTTCTTTTTAAGTAAATATGCAGAAATTCATTCCATACTGAATATTAGCACATGATATATAGGAAGTAAGCATTTTTACAGCCTGTATCAACATAATTGTATTTCTCATATAATAGGATCACCTTTATAACATTTAATTAGATGTTGCATGATAACAATTGCTACAGGATATGTATTCTTCCTCCTGTTGCAATGCATAAACAGATATATACCTTGATCTGGTGACATATTCTGAATATTATCTCGCCTATGCTTTGATCTCTATGATTGAAAAGTTTGCTCCTATAGAGTATTCTTTGGAGCAAATTAAGTGCTATAGACTGAATGTTGGTATCCCCTTAAAATTCATGTTAAATTTTAACACCCAATGTGACAGTATTAAGAGGCAGAGCCTTGGGGAGGTGATTAGATAGGTCATGAGGGCTCTGCCCTTATAAAGAAGATTAGTGCCCTTATAAAAGAGACATCAGAGTATGCCTTGCTCCTTCTGCCATGTGAGGACACAGGGAAAAGAGGCTCTTCTTTGAATCAGGAAGCAGACTCTCATCAGACACTGAATCTGCTGGTGCTTTGATCTTGAACTTCCCAGCCACTGGAACCATAAGAAATAGATTTTGTTGTTTATAAGCCACCCAATCTATAGTATTGTTGTTATAACAACCAGCATAAACTAAGACAGTGGAGAATGGAAAAGTCTTCCCTTGCCAGCCTAATAAAGAGCTTCTACAGGCCACCTCTCCCATGGGAGGGGTACCAGCCCTCAGAAATCTGCTTGGGTCACAAATGTTTAAAGTGACTATATTATTTATCATAGCCAAAAAATAAGAAACAGTCCAAATATCCATCAATTAATAAAATGATAAACAAAATGTCATATATCCATACAAGGAAATATTATTTAGCAATATAGAAATTAAATAGTGATAGATACTACAATGTGGATGAAACGACAATATTATGCTTAGTGAAAGAGGCAAGACTCAAAAGGCCACATATTGTATGACTCATATATATTAAAAACCGAGAATAGGCAAATCTGTAGAGATAGAAAGATTAGCAATTGTCAGGGACTGGTGGTAGGGATGAATGGGAGAAAACAGCTAATAGCCATGAGTTTTTTGTGTTTTGTTTTGTTTTGTTTTGTTTTGTTTTGTTTTGTTTTGAGGAGGGGTGATGAAAATGTTCTAGAATTAGTGGTGATAGTTGTACAACTTTGTGACTACATTAAAAAAACATTGAATTTTATACTTTAGAGGGATATGTTTTATGATATATGACTTATATGTCAATCAATTAAAAAAAAGAACAAAACAGAATGAGTGATTGGAATATAATGCAGTGGTAACCAAGACCTCAGCAAAGTTCTCGAGTTCTTCTAAAAATAGAATTGTTCTGAGATAAGGTGAGGGGACCGGGTCCCTGTGCTCATCAGCTGTAGGATACTGGTTGACCCATTAAGCAGGCCTCCTCAGCCATCTTGGAGAGGTATTCAGCTGCCAGCCATCTGCAGGCAAGCCTTCCAGTAACTGCGAAAATAGGTGTCTTAGTTCTAAAGAGCAGATATGATGATGAATATACTGTCCCCATATCATCAGTCTTCCTCACTACTCTCTCAGCTCTGTAAGCCCAAGAACCAAATCTGATATGGTCATCATAATATTCTGGTGTCTATTTAGTGCTTGATAAATGTGCTAAATGAGTGAATGATGCTTCTTTGGTTTGTTACCACTTCAGGATCTCATATCCTGGCCCCCAAAACCTACGCTGCTGTATTCTGAGTTTATCTAAACTGTAAGACCCTCAGCCTTACTCACAGAGAGGTCAGGTTGTACAGATGCTCACTTTTTCATTTCAGTGCCTTTATATCCCCAAAGCTACCAGTCCTTCAGGTACTAGACAAACACCATTTGTTATTATGCTTCTGCCCACAGTTGGGATTACCTTAAGAAAAGTTTTGCTATTCATAGCTCTTCATAGCTATTCATAGATAAATTGGAGTGACAGTTTATTATGTAAATACAAAAAGGATGACAAAAAAAAATTCAGAGAATCTGATGGCAAAGGGAGAAAAAGTAAAAAGGGAACTAACAGTTATGAGGCTCATACTATATGCCAGGTCCACCAAGCATTTAAATTGCTCATCAGTCTGTTAACCCCATTATATAGTTGAGAGTACTGAGGATCGGGAGATTAAATGGCTTGTTCAAATTCACAGGAGTATCATGAAGCTTAAGGGCTTACAGTAAGAAAAAGAAGCCTTAGTAGCCACTGAGACTAGGCTTGAGTTTGTAGGTAAACAGGTACCAAGACAGGTCTATGGTCAAATTCCAGTTGTTTTGGATCCCTGTGGCCCAGCATCCTGACCAAGCTATCCAGACCTCAGGTCAGGTTAGTCAGAGGAAGCTGGAACTGACCTGCATAAACCCACGGTGGGCACAGTAGAGATTTGCAAGACACTGGCCTACTCACCACACCCCAAGCTAAATTCCTCATTAGATCTCTGCTCACATGACCTCTCATTTTTAGGGCTGAATAGCCTACAGTCCACCTCAGCCTGCCACAGGTCACTTCTATGAATCTCACCTGCAACCTACCTACAAAACAATTGCGTAGGGCAAGTTTTGACCCCACAGATCCTCTGAGGAATTGAGGTGGACACAAGTCAAAGCACTGATTATAGAAAACCAGAAAACATTTGCAATCGTGTGGCGATCTAGGACGTTGACCCACTGGTTCCATGCCTTCATCTTCAGTGTGTCACTGCTCAGGGAGCCGCTGACAGTTGAGCCTTATTTGTCCACTTATCAGTTCTAGCTTTCCCTGCTCCTGAGCCCAGGAAATCTCCACTTTGGACCTGCTCTTTGCCCTGAGTCTGCTTAAATTTAGACTTCTGGACCATGTCCAAGTTCTACTGGATCCTGGATCCAGTATTTGGGTTGTGGAAACATGGCCCCTTGTCATTCCTGAGGCAGGCATTTCTCTTGGATCCTCTTCTGGCCATGTCTCAATGGTTTTCCATTATAAGTCCTGACCGCCTGAGTCTCCATGAGGCAGAGAAGTATCTACCAGTTCTGTTACTTCTCAGGAAACCCTAAACCATTTTATGTTTGGTCCTGCAGCTTTTCATTGACTCATGGGTGCAAGGAAACCAAAACCATACCTATGGTTCTGAAATTCGGGTCTGCCTTTCCCAAGCCATTTAGTGAGAGGGAAAAAAAGCAGTATTCAGTCTTTTCACCAAGTTTTAGAAATCAATCATTTGAATCAAAAAAGGGAAGCAAAATGATATAATGTACCTTAAATGTCAGATTTTTTATGTATAATATATTTTAGCCTCACAAAAATGATAAATGTAAGTTGGTAATGTCTCCATTTTTGAATGGGAAGACATGGTTAAGAAAGTTAAATGACTTGCTTCAATCTCTGCAGATATTAAATATGATATTGCAATTTTAATTTGAAATGCTTATATTCCCAGATTTGCATCCTGTGCACTCTGCAGGGCTGAATTTTGTAAATAGGCCTAAATATGTAGATTTCCAGTATTATTCCTTAAAACTGATCCTGCAAGTCTTAAAGAAAGTCCCAGGAATCTGTGTGTGTGTGTGTGTGTGTGTGTGTGTGTGTGTGTGTTTTCCAAGTTAAATATAGGCAACACTTCACTCAATCAGACCAAACTGTTATCTCTTACCTTCCTGGTGACAGGGGTTCATAATTCAAGAATCAGCTCTAAATCTTGAGAGCAGAGGCATGATGACATTGGAAGCAGTGAGCAGTATAAATTGGAGACAAAAAAATCAATAGTAAAGAGATCCTTTCAGAGAATGTGCTTGAGAAGAAATTAAGTCTTGCATTTAAGGAAGGGTGGTAGGCCTGGAAAGTGTGTGTGGGGAGTGAGGGCTGATACCCTAGGGCAGATGACACGATAGGAACAGACAGGATAGCTAGTCCATGTTTCCTTTGCTCAGATGAGTTCTGGGTCCAGCAGGACTATGATGGTGTTTGAAAAAAAATGAGGTCATGACACAAAGAATAGAAAGGGAATAGGAATCAAATGTCTTGCTTGAATAAAACAGTACAATTGGAGTCATTTTTAAGATTTTCTCAGTCTTTAAAAATATTTAAAAATTGCTTCTTAACATGTATCAAAAACCTGTTTTCGATATTGTAACTGCAAAGAACTGGAGCAAAACAATACCACAAAGCTAAATTGAAGCAAGGCAAGACTCCTCTTATTTTATCATCTCAATCTAATCTCTAATGAGAAAGCAGAGAAAAAGATTTTTTTTAAAAAGGTCATCTTTTACTGAAGAGAAAGAAATATATGCTGATTGTTGATGTCCTGGACCACTCAACAAAATGAACTCAAATTTGGAACCAACAACACTCAGAAAGAGCTTGTTTCTTGCAATAAGTAGACACTAGGCAATAGGTTAAAGAGGATGCTTTAATGATAGTATATCTTCTATCCTGGATATTATTGATATCATTCAGATGTTTAAAGAACTTTGATTTACATAAAGAAGCAATTTTAATTTAGCAGAAAAAAATTCAGTGTCTGAATTTAAATTAAACATAAGCTTATCTGTATATCTTGCTAGAGAAAGTCCTATGGACAATTTCAGGTTTCAGACTCAGTAGGAAACAGACAATAAAATATAAAAGATATCTAAATTATAAAATGTGTAGAGGGACTATTCTGAGGCATTTGCACTCTAATTTAAGGTCAAAAGCCCATTGCAACTATGAAGAGAAGAGAAAGGAAGTAGAAGAAAATAACTAGTTTATTAAGACTCTAATATATGCCAGATACTGCAGTGTATCTGCTGTCATCTAAAACTCACAACAATACTGAGAGAGAGATATAGATGGACAAGTGAGTCTTAGAGTTTGTAACTTGTCCATACTGGAAAGCGATAACTAAAAACTTGAGATTCTAAGGCATTCATCTCATGTTAAGTGGTATCACCTCTTCACAGAGAGCCATTCTATTCTTCTCTCTTGTTCAGAATTCTCCTCAATTTTAGTTGTTAGTTTTATCACTCACCTTGTTACTCTCAAAGCCATCCTCTAACTAGACTGATATCCTGTGGGAATTCTTGGAATTATCCCACATTTGCTCACTGAATTTCTCGATCTTTTGAGGTTTAGTTCTGTACATTCATCCTTAGTTACTGTTTCCTTCACCAAGTGCCGCTCCTCATTATCTATGGATGGCCCTTTTCACTGATGACCTCATTTGCCAATTATAGTACATGATCTCAACCTTGGGAATTCGTTTTCCAAGCTACTTGCTATTTCCTAAATCTTTCCATTGCTAGGGATGCTAAACATGTAAAACTAGCAACAAGGTCTCATATAACTTTTCCCTTCTTAAAGAACTCAGTACAGGACTTGGAGTAAAATGTTTTTTATTATTAGCACAAACAACGATAATTATAATAATTACTTTAGGATTTATAAAATTCATCCATCTACTTTTAATATATCACCGCTTTAATAACTCATAACAAACGAATAAATATTATAGTTTAAAGTAATTATTATATTATAATACAATAGGTATTTTTTTCTTCATGTTACTCTTAAAGTAACAAAGGATCAGAAAAGATATGATAGTTGGCACAAGGTCACACTGTTGGGAAATCGTATCTGTCTTTCGTGCCTCACTTAGAGTTGACACTCACTACATGTTTGAAGTTTTTTCTTAGCTAAAATCCCTAGTCCTGGTGGGATTTTAGTTCAAGCTCAGCTCCATTTGACTTTCAGCAAATTATTTAATATTGTCAGGCTTCGGTTATACGTTATTAAATCTTAATTTTAATATTGAAATCTGTAGCCTGGGGCAGATCAAGTGAGTGGAGAAGAGGTAGAAGGAGTGCAGGAAGCCAGAAGTTCCAAGGACCTCTGTGCTCCAGAAGGAGCTATGACTTGGAAAACCATTAGTAGAACTGCTGAATTAAAGGGAAAAAGACAGCACAGTACAAGACCCAAGCCTGGAGCAATTTTTTCATCAGTATGGAAAAGGGAAGAACATTTGATTTTAAAACCAAAACTGATGCAATTTCTTCTACTCCATAGTGAAGTACTTTTTCATTCAGGAAAACATTTTGTTACTTTCTAGTAACAAATCTTTGGCTCAAGCCAAAGATTAGAAAGAGGGGAAATTTTGGTTGGAGGTTAGGTGGTAAACACACACACACACACACACACACACACACACACACACACACACACATACACACACGCAAACACGATTAAGTTTTTTGTTACAGTAAGCTGTTATGTAAACACAACCCAAACCTTTGTAGTCCTTTGGTGAATGGTGGGGAAATCAATGAAAAGAGATCAGGCCCCACATCTGGGCAAGAGTAGGAAGCAGTCATTTGAGGTAAGAAACAGGGGAGATCCTGAATTCAACTAAATTAGGAAACAAAGCAAGAAGCATCTGGGCATTTCATTGACACTCCAGAGGAGGCATGGTGAACTTTTTTTAGGATGTCATAACATTTAAATATACAAATATATTTCAAAGAACAGTTTGACAGAAGCCAACAACTCATTGATGTGAGTTTTACAAGACTCTTAATTAAACCAGGGGCATAGGGGTAAACATAATGTGCAATTTTAGAACAATGATAATAAAATTATTTCTTTAGAAGCAGGTAAATATAGTGGATTTGAACTTTTATTTCAGCATTTATTAGCTATGTGATTTCCAAGAGCTTATGTAATATTTCTGTGCCTGACTACTTCTCTGTAAAATAAAAAAAAAAAAGCATAGACTGTACACCACAGAATTGCAGGGATTCAAGGAAGCCAGGCATTTAAAGTGTTCAGCACTCTGCCACCTATGATAGAATTCATTAGTACTCACTGTGATCTAATCATGCTTATTGCTAAGAATGAAGTGAGATGATATAAGTGAAACTATTTTGTAAAGCGTAAGGAAATATACTTTTGTTATTGTTGATTATTATGAAATAGAAATTTAAAAGCTCAAAAAACAAAATAAAATTCCTAAATTTTTGGTCCTAAAACTCAGAAAATAATGCTCTCTCAGGCTTTTATGGGGTAAAGTGTTTCCTCATGGGTCAGAAGCAGCTCTAGGATCCTCTACATCAAAGATATGCTGGAAGGCCTAGAGAGCACTGAAATATTTAGCACAATGATCAAGAATTTCCCACCTAGCTCTCCAGCCCTCCTCATTAGGAATTTCCTTGAAGGTGAAGTCCTGTCTGGTCTTTAGGTTTTAGAACGTACATTACTATTTACTAGTAATTATACTAATTAATATTATTTATAAAGATATTAAAAGTTAATCCTAGGCAAATATTTAAAAACATTCCCAGTTCTACTCTTAAATATATTAATTAATAATCATTTCTATATTTTAATTAAAATTCATAATTTTCTAGGAATTGGTATATTTGTCAAAGTTAACCCAATGATGTATACAATAGTGACCAATGAAAAGACCTATCTGTAAAGGTATATATTGATATAAGTGAGAATCACTTGGGTATGAGTGCATGGAAGGAAAAGAAATTATTTTGTCTGCTACACTTCTAGTGTATTACAAATTACACGTCAA
>NW_006438113.1:3876137-3892807 GCF_000325575.1 Pteropus alecto
AAAGTGTTTCCTCATGGGTCAGAAGCAGCTCTAGGATCCTCTACATCAAAGATATGCTGGAAGGCCTAGAGAGCACTGAAATATTTAGCACAATGATCAAGAATTTCCCACCTAGCTCTCCAGCCCTCCTCATTAGGAATTTCCTTGAAGGTGAAGTCCTGTCTGGTCTTTAGGTTTTAGAACATACATTACTATTTACTAGTAATTATACTAATTAATATTATTTATAAAGATATTAAAAGTTAATCCTAGGCAAATATTTAAAAACATTCCCAGTTCTACTCTTAAATATATTAATTATTAATAATCTCTATATTTTAATTAAAATTCATAATTTTCTAGGAATTGGTATATTTGTCAAAGTTAACCCAATGATGTATACAATAGTGACCAATGAAAAGACCTATCTGTAAAGGTATATATTGATATAAGTGAGAATCACTTGGGTATGAGTGCATGGAAGGAAAAGAAATTATTTTGTCTGCTACACTTCTAGTGTATTACAAATTACACCTCAAAGGTAAGCCTGATAAACCTGTACAGGCGATAGTGAATGGTGATTTTCAATGAAGACCATTCCAAAGAGGGAACCATGCCACCTGGACAGAATAGCAGTTCCTTCTTCTAAGAGGCAACCCTGCCACTCCATGTGTCTGGGTTCGGGAGTCCCCAGCAGGCCAACTTCCATTTCCCATCTTCCTCCCCACCTCCACTCTTTCATCGCAATCTGTGTGTATGTACCTTCCAAGTCATTTCTCAGACTCATCTTTGGGCTACATCATCCAAAGTGGCTTTAAAGATTAAAATTTGCCTTGGAAAAGATTGCCTGCAATATAGAATTTCTAAATTGGATTTGTTAGTGATTTCTATATAGTTCCTTCCACAAAAGTTCTCAATGTGCTCAGATCTAGGAGGCAAAAATATATAAAGAATTTAAATAAAATTATGCCACAAAAGACAGCACATTTAATTAACAGATATTTTCAGACCATATATCAGATAATACAGATAAGGTAAAAAAAATAATACAAGTAAAAAAAAGGTTTTGCCCTCAAGATTATCATGTTATGGAAGAAAGGTCCATAAGGAAGCAAGTATAAAACTATAATGCAATGTGCTGAGGGTTTTAAAAGGGGTATGAATAATGTGCTTTGTATTTTTATTTATTAACCTCTATAACTTGACTAAACCATGAAAAACTTACACATTTCAAATTTAGGAGTTTATTCTGAGGTCTGCCTTTAGTCATATGAGCACAGGTCCCAGTGACTGGTGCTTACTAAGAAATTTTTTGACTCTGTAGGACTGAAAATGTCTTTCTTTTGTCATTACATTTAAGGAAAACACGTCAAGATGAAAAGTCTTGGTTCGCATTTGATTTTTCTAAAAGTTTTATAGATGTTTCCTTATTGCTTTCTGGTTTTGACTGTTGAGGAGAAATTCAAATTTAGTCTGGTTTGTCTTCTTTGAAAATGACTGTTTTTGTGCTTGGCAGCATGAAGCTCCATATTTTTGCTTTGAGGTTTAAAAACTTACCAGGAAACATCTATATGTTAGTCTCCACTTAATATTTTTACCTGTTCACGGTAGGGCTTCTTGCCCTCAAGAGTTTTTATAATTCTGAAAGATTTTCTTCTGTTACATAATCATCTATTGATTCTAATACATTCACCTCTTCCTGGGTCAGCTTTTGCAGTATTTCTATGTCCTGAGTTTTGTGTCATTATGTACTCATGTTAAATTTACCTTCTGAGACATCTCTTGTGCATCCTGAGTATATTTTTTGAATTCATCTTTTGGTTGATTTTTAGTAATGTCGATTCTGCTTTTTTCTATATACAATAAAGATCTTCACCTGCATTTTACTACAGATTTAAGGACTATCAAATTATTTTTCATCTAATTCAGGATCGAAAGAAAAATTTCTCATTCTAATATTTTATTTTATTTTATGTAAATATATAAAATATATTTCAAAGTAGATTTTTATTCTGAACCCAAGCATCTTTATTGTTGTTTGTTCCAATAATTTATCTTTAAAAAACTCATCTTTATTTTCAAAGTGTGGTGCAGGTACTAGGCGTATCAACATTAACTGAGAGCCTGTAAGAAATGCACAATCTTAGACTCCCACTCAGAACTTCTGAATAAATCTACATTTCAACAAGATCTCCAGGTAATGTACATACACACGACATTTGAAAAAATCCTGGTGCAGAGGAGTTATGTCCTTGATTGCTAGGGTTCATCTAAATTAGCTGTGATATCAGAGTAGATGCAAAAACTTAAGCCAGGCTGTAAGAGTTCTTTAAAGTTCTGTCTCTAAGATGTGGACAGGGAAAAACATGCTTGTCAAGCTCTAATGTGACCAAAGACAGTCTGTGTGCAATTCAGCCCACAAGTTGCTTTCTATGTTTATTTAATCATCTATCATGGTTCTTTCATTCCCTAAAGCATTAGAAAAGACAAGATAATCTAACTCTGGACATTTCAAAGCCAGCCCACTGGTGGATTGCTGGTGACTGCAGCTCTAGGGCAGAGAAAGGAGGAAGATTGCACTGAAAGGACTTGCCTCAAACAAGGAAGGTGTTGATATGTAAGCCAATTAATATTCACGGTTTTATTTTGTTGTATCTCTAAAGGTTCAGTTAATTTAGAGGTCATCGCTTTTACTGTCAGTGTGGAATAAAGATCACGACTGGGCTTACCCAGTTATGTGCAGGCCATATTGGGGTACACATAATGGTTTCTTCTGCTTGTTGTCTTTATCTTTAAGTTATTTTATAAGCATTGCAATAAGATTTGATAGGATGATGGCTCTAAGCTCAATGGTTCACTCTGCTATCTCCCCAGAATTCCGCCATTGTAGGAAAAGCAAAAAGTAGTTAAAATTCTAAAAACATTAGACCACACAAACTTCTTTTTAAAAAAAAAAAAAAAATAATAATAATAATAATAATAATACATTCATTGGCATACAATTACTTTCTGCTCAATTGTTTATTCAATGAATATGTAATAGACACTGACATAGGCCCTGGTGATGTCATAGTAAACAAATATATGAAGCTTCTTTCCCCTTAGAGATTATAATCTAGCAAAAATATATAGGTACTATGAAAATAATCATGCAGAGATGTAATAAATCACAGGCAACTAGAGTTTGCCACATGTTTGCATGTGTCTATGCTCAGGAGAAAAATATTGCTGTGTTGTAAAAGATACTCAAAGGAGCCTCGATTAAAAAGTAAATTTCAGCAGAAACCAGAAGAAGTGAGGGAAGGAGACCTGAAAATGTCTGAAGGAAGAGCATTACAAGCAGGGGTATACCATTTCTCAGTAGGACAGTAAATATTTTATTTTGAAAATTCATAAAAACAAAAGACAAAAATATTGCATACCCATTCAAATCAAATACCAAGTCCCCATCCACTTTACTCCTGTTGTCCTAAATTGGACCCTTAGTATATCTTGCTAGGATCCTTGCAATAGTTTCTTTACTGGTCTCTTTGCTTTTAGTCACATATTAGCCAAGTCCATTCTCGAGCAAAAATGTACTCACGCCACATCTCTGTCTAAAATTCTTTAAAACATCTACATGGAGAAAAACAGCATTGGAAATCTACCGCACACTCATTTACTAGGTCAGTTCCAACTGGATTTTATACTTAAACCTAAAAAGCAGATCTTTAAAACACTCAAAGAAAATAGAGTAGAACATATCAATGACCTCAGACTTGTTTACTTTTCTTAAACAAGACACAAAGAATAAGGTCAGAATCTGACAACTCTAACTACAATTAAGAACTTCTGTTTATCAAAAATAATCAAAAGGCCATAAACTGGGAAAATAATTTGTAATACATATAATTGACAAATAAATTAATGTCCAGTATATACATATATTTTAAAAAAAACACACCAAAAATCAGTAAAAAAAAACTTTCAAAAGCTTGAGTGAATTTTCATAGAAAAAGAAATATAAAAGTCAATACATTACCAGCAAAAAAAAATCCTGCCCGGAATTTGGATTATTGATATGCCATTAATATCTCATTAGATTAGCCCCAATTTTTTTTAAAGTACTTATTGAAAAGGTCCTAGAAAACAGATTGTAAATTAGTGAAAATAATTTGGAAAACTATTTAGTATTACCTTTTCAAACTAAATATGAACATTTCTTACAACCCAGCAATAGTGTCCAAAATATAGTCAATACCCTGGAGAAACTTTTGCACAAGTGCATCAGGTGATGTACATAAAAAAAATTATAGCAGTAATGACAGTAAAAGCAAAAAATTAGAAGCAAATAGCTATAATAAGACTAAAACATAAATGGATTGGGAAAATAAATTATCTATAGCTACATTAATCAACGAGGATAAACCTCGCAAATATAAGATCAAATTTTTAAAAATCACCGAAATAAACATTCAATATTATACACTTTAAATAAGTTTCTGAAATGAGGAGTTGTTAATTGACAGGTATAAATATATAGGTAAGCATGATGAGTAAGTTCTAGAGATCTACTGTACAACATTGTACCTGTAGTTATTACTGTATTGTGCACTTAAAAATTTATTGAGGGTAGATCTCATGTTAAGTGTTCTTATGACAATAATAATAATAATAAAATAATAATTAATTAATTTATTTATTTATTAGACCATATATTGTGGAGACATGTGTACAAATTTAAGAATATTATTTGTCCCCTGGAAGGTGTTTAAATCTCAGAGGAGCACAAAGGGGCCCTCAATACTTTTACTAGTGTTCACATTTGTTAAACTGGTAGGTGGGAACACACTATTACTTTTCGTCATGTTTTACATATACAGAATTTGTATTCTTTGAATAGTGATATATTTCGTAATTTAAAAAGGAGTGTTAAAAACATCATGTCTTGGGCTAAAATCCCAAATGTTCTACTTTGTGTAAGGCACTGTGAGATTCATCATTTTTCCTCTTCATATACAAACTGCAAGAGAATTATAAACAACATGTGCAATCATGAGCGAGCACAATGCTTGGCACATGGCAAGTACTGAATAAACAGTGAATATTATGAGGAAAGGGTTCTTTGATGGATTCTCATGGTTCGTTCGCTCTGCACTACACATGCGTTATCTTGAACTGGCCTCAGTCAGCCTGTACAACTCTATCTCCCAGAATTGCAGTTTTTCATTACTGCTCTAGCCATATGCCATCATTCCTCATTTCTCTGCCTTCAGTACCAAACCTATTTATCTGCCATAATCCCTCAAGTCTTGAGCCAAATCACATCTATGTTGTGAAACAGACATCACTGTAGCACTGACTCTCCATGGAGTAATTTAGTGTTTATATGTCTGTCTCACTATAGTTTTGTCAAATACATGAAGGTAGGGATTATATCATTTTTTCTTCATTTTACCACAAGACAAGAAACACATAAAGAATATAAACAATCAATACATATCTATTGAATGGACAAAGTTATAATTTTGAGATAGCCTTAGTCTTCTAAATTCTGGGTTGGATTTAAAAATATGAAAATGAGTAGTTTTATTAATTATAAGTAGGTAAATGTTTTGTTGCAGAAAAACTAATAAAGAAGTATTTTTAAATAAATATAGTTTAATTATAAATATTTCCTTATTCTAAGGCTATCTAAAAAATAAAACCACATATATAATCATCTACGAAGAATATACACATCTATATCATCCAAAGAACATCATATAATTGAAACAAACAACAACAAATAGATATATATTTAATTATATAATGTCATGTTGGACACAAAAAATCATAAATAATTCATAATGGTGAAATGGAATGAGTCAGTTTCTTTATTGGATTTAAATCAATCTGGATAGTTATTTCCTGGGACATTTAGAAAAATGATCTTAATGTATGTAGTCTTGTATCATTCAGATTTAAGTTTGTCATACACAGTATAAATAGAAAGTGTGTTTTACAAACTAGAAACAGCTAAAATAAAAATAGAAATTCTAAAGCATTTTTTTCAAAATAACCACTTGATATTGCGCCTTTTTTTTTTTTACTACATATTCACAAATAATCATGCTAAAGGGTATGTATAGGAACAATTACTCAAGGTACATAAAAAATGAATTGGAAATCTGAGCAGAATAAATGAATTAACCCATAAATGTTCTTCCTTCACAACACAAACAGGGAAACACCAGCTACATTTCTGTCTTATAATTAAGAGAGTCAATTTGCTGGAGAAAAATATAATAGATGTTAGATGAAGAAGAAAAAGAATTGTCTGTGAGAGGAATTTATTTAAGAAAAGAAAGAAACAGAATTTGAATGGTATTGTGGAGTCTCAGGTTCTTCCTACAAAAATTAGATGTGTAATGTGGGGAAATAAAAGATAATTTTGTTTAAAGTATGCCACATGATTGTCTTCACAGTCATGTAAGAGAAGAAACAAGAAATAGGAACAAAAGGGGGAGAAAACCCTTTTTTTTTAGAAGCATAAATCAGTTTTTCTGGTTTCTAATTCATCAAAGGATTTCGTTAAAATATAGATTCGGATGCAGTTTGGTCTGGGGTAGTACTTAAGATTCTGTATCTCTAACAAGCTCCTGGGTGATACTGATATTGCTGGCCTTGGACCACACTTTAAGTTCCAAGTATGGAGGACACTGTGGGGTAGTCCCAGTGATTGGTGTTCAAATCCTAGCTCTGCTTCATATTGTTATGTCACTTGAATGCATGGCAGTCTCTGAGCCTTGTTTAGGTGGATATAAATAATATTACTTTGTTCATCCTGATGTTGCGAGGTGTTAAGGTTAGTACATCTCCAGGTACAAAGTACATCTCCAGGTACAAAGTCGGTATACCAGTTCCCTTTAGTGAGTGCTTGAAATTTCATTGGTTCAAACTTATGTAATTGAAAATGCAATTATTATATCGTAAATGTAATAGAAACAAATAGGTCAAGATGCCACCTAAATAAGTCAGAAAATTAGATGTCATTTTATTTTTATAACATTTCTCTTTTTATGTGCTCTGACAGACGTCTTGTTTATATCTTGAACATGATTAGAGGGACTGAAATTGTTGGAAAGAAGTGCAAACATTTGGAAAAGCAAGAGGCTAAAACACATTTTGAGGTGGTGACTTCCTCCCATGAAATTTCTGTCTGACAACCAATTAGGACCTTGGCAGCAAACAGTGTTTTAGAGAGCTATAATTCCACCACATTAAAGCAGGGAAGGGTTGAAGTAAAATGAGAGCTTTAATCTTTCAAGTGTATGTAGAAAATGGGTAGAAATGCTTCAAAAATAAAATGATTAGCATGTATGCCTAGGAACTGAAAATGTTATAAACAAATAGTGCCTTAGAGGTTATCTCCCTATTCCCCTGATGCATTAATCCTTTATGCAACACACTCTATCAGAAACATTTATGATCAACTAAAGATGAACATAAAACATGTCCAGCTTTGTGTCCTGGCTCCAGAACCCCCATCAGACTGTCATTTACATCATTTGTCTCTAGATTTCTGGTTGTTGTTCCTTAATTATTTTCCGTCTCCTCCCATTTAGCTATTCTGTGTTTATAAACCGATGGCACATGACAACTCCAAAAGGTATCCTAGAAATGTAAAGTAATAATATCTTAAAATTAATTTTTTTTCTAGAAATAAACACTTTGAAAAGTCTTAACTAATCATCGTTTGCTTTAAGTGGGCACCTCACATATATTATAGCAATTATAGGCTCATGAGGAGAATCCTGGCTCACTGTCCACTACCTTGAACATCCTCTGCTAATAAGTGACATGAGAATAAGCTCAGGATTTTTTGCCTCCAGTATGAGTTTTTTAATAAAAACAACCAAAATTAAATAAAGACTCCATAATATAACCCAATTGTGCAAATAAAAGAAATTTAAAAAATAATGATGTCTTATCCAAATATTCAGACGACCTGGCATAATTCCAGGCCTCAACTATCATCACCATAGTTGGAAATAGTAATAAGTCATATTTATAAAAGGAGGTAGCTGTGAGCCCTCATGAGGGTCTCAAACCTCTTTGGGTCTCATGCCTGCTCGAAGGTCACATTTGATATTTTCCTCTGATGCACCTGCCTTATGAAAGACATAACAGAACCCATCCAGTCTCTGTGAAACAAAAGAAATACTTCTCTAGCAATGGAATAGAATGAGTTCTGTTTTTAAAAAAAAAACTTTTTAAAGGAATCACCAAAGAAGTTATTAATAAGATTACATAATAATAAGATAGCACTCCCTAGAGCCATCTATTTTTCTCGCTCTCACTGGATATTCTGGGAAACATTTGAGAATAAAAATCCTTAGCAATAGCAGCAACATAGTAAAACATTGTGATCTAAACTCAGAAGTTCTTGGAGCAGGTCTATGTCCACTTGTATATGGTCCACTGAATTCAGAGACTTTAATCTAAAAGAGGGTTTAAAGATCACACAGCCACATCTGTTTTTTTACAGAGGAAGATCATGAGGCTCAAAAAGCTTATCTGATTCGTCCAACTCAGAGGCTCATCAGATGCATCTCTGTGAAGGCTGTGCTGGCTCAAGACCACATAAACTTTTTCATGCTCTCATGTATTAACTTCTTAACTGGTGTGTCTATTTCTCTTCTCTAGATACCATCATATTTCATACCAAGGCCTGAAAAGACTTGCAAAATCCAGCAATGGAAAATCTCTCCTTCAAGCTAATGTGCTTCTCACTCATTATCATCCGATGCATTTCCCTCCAGTCCACTCTTAGTACAGGTTCATCTCTTTTCCACAAGAGGAGCAGGTAGAAGTTATTCCTTCTACTACTTTCTCTTCCCTGGTTTTGATGTTGGTCTTTCTCATGCTAATGTCTCAGTCTACATTTCTTTGCACATGTGAGTCTTCTTTGGAACCATCTTTGTTATCCTCTTCCACAGTTTCTAGTTATTTTATCCACAGTGCTAATGAATCTCAGATAATCATTTTTGATATCACTACAGTTTTGTAATTCTTCCAGTATTTGCAGGACCTTATTGCACTCTCCAAAGTCATGACTCCAGCTGGCCAGTGCCCCTCTTCTGAGCTCAGAGCCAGAACCAACCAAGCAGCGTCCCCTCTTCAGAGGACTGAGTTTTAGCACATGGGTCCCTTTCTCTAATAAATACTAAAATGCCAATTTTTCCTTTTGTTTCCTCAATCATATAGAAAAATATACTTATGGTAGCTGCATCCTGCTGTCGCTACCTCTGATAATTCAAGTTTGTTTGTTTGTTTGTTTGTTTGTTTGTTTTGTCTTTCTTGTCACATAATTATATGTACTATGTACTTTACATCTAGTTAACATTCCTTTATACTAAATTATTTTTAAAATATCTCTTTCTCCTAATTGAGTTTGTTGGATACAATTGATTTAACAAGAAGATTCAATTCAAGGTGGATTAAAGATTTGAAAGTAAAAGGCAAACATATAAAATTTTTGAAGGTAATATTGGAGTATATTTTCAGAAATTACACACAATGCACAAACTAAAGGAGAAAAAACTAAAAGAAAACATAGGTTAAAATTTACATTAAAATCCAGAATTAACTTTTATTTATCAAGAAAGCATTGTAAACCAAGCGAAAGTATAAATCATAGATTGGGAAGTTATTCTCAACATATACACACACTACATACACACATACCCAAACACACCACACACAAATGTACACAACAAATATGTTGAACATATAAAAAAGTATCAATCAATAAGGAAAAGATTGATAACCAAAGAGAAAACTGGACAAAAACTTGAAGAAACACTCACAAAGTAAAAAGGGAAAATCCAAATGTCTATAACATATAAGAAATATGGTGTGGGAAATACAAATTAAGTCCAAAAACAGGATACATTTACATTGTCATAAACATGACAAAATTGAAAAGTCCCAAATACCACCTGTTATTAAGGATACAACACAATCAAAATGTCAACTGCTGTAACCCTCTTGGTAAAAATTGTGGCATTGTATAGAACATCTGAAAATGCACATTGCTCTTCAACTCAGCCAATTCATTTCTAGTTATATACTCTAGAGAAGCTACATGTATGGCAAGACCTATATGCAGGACTGATAAATTTTTCCTTTGGTTCAAATTCTTGGTTCTTGTTTTATGACATGCAATAGCAGAAAATGACTTTCTCCCTCCAGCGCCTATAGAGTCCTCTCCTTCAAGTGCTGTGTAAATTGTTGAAAATGAAACCTGAAACCTCTCTGTAAGCATACAGGAAATCAATGAAAGATTCATTAAAGCAGAGTATCCAAGGTAATCATAATTTGCTTTCTGAAGTATTTTGAGTAACAGGAAACTTTTCAATAATCGTTGCTGTGCTTAAGATAATAATGCCATTAATTAGTTTCTTCAAGAGACTTCCTGGGTATTTTATAAATGACTTCTTTTTCACACTTCTAAGAAAGAAGTCATCATGCATGCAAACTGCAATCAATGCAGGCAACTCTATGAAAAGCGACTGTCTTCTCCATTTGATGTGCTTCAATTATTCCATGTTTTTAATCCATTTATCTCTACTGCAAAGAGTAAGTGAGGCACAAGGAGGTAAAGAATATCTCAGACAAGTTCTTGGCTAGCTGAGTCAGAAGGGATTTGGGCATAAAAACAGCAGTGAAAACAAAAATCAGACACAGTAAACTATGTATCACAATTTGCAAATTAAATATAATAGTAGATGGTTGACCTTGGGAACGTCAAACTCTCTCAGTCATAAAGTTGCTTAAATCTTAGAAGTGTTACTCAAAGGAAGTTTTCTTATGACTTACTTTAAAAATATCTTTCAGGAACCTAATACATGAAACACATAATTTGCATTTGTATACTTTTTTATTTACTAAGATTATCTTTATTCTATGAAAATTTGTGATCCTAATAACAAAATTATATGCTATAAGACCATAATAAAATAAATATATTAATTTATTCATTCTAAAATGAAAGGAGAATAATTGCATTCTAATATTTGTTATTGAGGTAATTCTCAATATAATAATCTTAGTAATAATAATAAAACAAAATGTTAACATTTACTGGCTGTTCTCTCAGACACTGGAGCTAAATGTGACACAGATGTTATTTTATATAATCCCCACAACAGCCTTATAGAGTAAGGTGAAATATTTTAATATTATAGATGAAGAAACGGAGATCAAGAAAATCTAAGATACTTTACATTGATCGTGGGGGATCAAGAATTCAAACCCAAGCCTGTTTGCCTCCAACAGACTCTGCCTGTTCTATATATACCTTCAGCCTCTTAAATGTTTTGAGTGTCTAGTGTCCGTCAAGATAGCATCAGATGCTGGGGGTTTAATCTGAAATTTCCTCATGGTACTGTATTATCATCAAGGATACAAAATAGAGGGGGGGAATTGCAAAAGAAAAGAATAATTGCTAAATTTATGTGTGTGCAATGTGCCATGGGGCACAGCGTAGCAAAGAATGTGTTGTTTTGGGGAGGGGGTGAACCAGGGAGTGTTCACAGAAGAGAAGAGGTTTGAACTCGATCCGGAAGGATGAGTAGGAGTTTGCAAAGCTGATAAGGGGGAAGTAAACAAAAAAGAAAAACGAAAACCCTAATGGATCACAGGTTTGTAGATATAAGAGTAAAGGACTAATTTAAAGAGAAGTTAATATTTTTACTTTAAGTGCCTTTACATTTAAAGGGAAGGATGTTGAAAGAAGGGGCACAGAGGTGAGTGAAGAATATACGACTTGAAAAGAATATTTGATAATACCTGCTAGTCAAAGCTATAGTCTAAAGAGGGTATGGGCTCATTAACTAATCACCACATTTACAAGGACTCCAAGACTCTTCCTACTCCAAGTATAGTCTTGCAGCAGCATCATCACCTAGGACCTTTAAAATTTAGAACCTCTGGCCTTGATCCAAACCTACTAAAACCAAAGCTTCATTTCAAGAGATCATCAGGGGATTTGTGTGTACACTGACTAGATAAAAACAATGATTTCTAAGAGAAACTGATGAAAAGCGATATGATTGGGTTCCATATACGTGGGATGCTCTAACCCTAATAAGGTAGTAAATTTACTATAGCAGGAAGCTAATTGATATGTAATCAGACTAAATGTGGATCAGAGTACCCACAGATGGTGATTCCTTTGGTCAGGAAAGGTAAATTTGAAAATGTACATCTTGCCAGAAAACTGATGGACCATATTGAAATGCTGGGGCTCTGGACACAGTGTCAGTTTTGACTATTCCCAATCGCTTGTCCCCAAGTGTAGCAAGAGACAGTTACTTGGCAACAAAAGGGTGTCTGGATGAAAACAGGTTAAGAATAGTCATTCTCATTTACTAAGGCTCTGTGTTGTGGTGAATATTTCACATATGCTTTTTATTTAAGCCTCACTTTAAAAGGCAGGGGATGGAGGTTGGAAGGATGAACAATTTTCCCAGGTGTGAGTATAGCAATAATAGTTGATAGTAATTTTGTAGCTAGCATTTACTATGCATGTATTATGTCTGAAATACTGTGCTAAATGTTTTTTTACCTATTATTTCATTGAATTTTCACCACAATCCTGTGAGGAGATATTATTTCTACATTTTATAGTTAAGGAAGTGTAGACAGTTTAAATGACTTGGTCAAGATCATACAACTATTAACTACTTATGCTTGAACATAGGTGTGTCTGTCTCAAAAAATCTTTCTTTAACACTAAAGTAACTCCAAAGGCAATCCTTTGTTCATTTGCAATCTTTAAATGTCATAAAGAGATTTTGCCTTCTCTCATGAACTTTTAAAATGAAAGAAACATTTCTGATGAATAATTATAAATAACAAGATTTCTAAAATTCACAAATGATATTGAACTAATGTCTGGTAAAAATGTGCCCTTCAACAAAGATGAAATAAGTATACTTTCGTTGATGCATTTGTCTTCACTGATTTATCAAGAGATGGGTGGGTAATTGGATTTCACTACCTATTCTGTCATGTAGTCTCACACAAATAAGTGCAGAAATATCTACATGCAGTTCACAAAGACATTAACTGTACATTTCCAAAATAAACTTCTAAGTCAATCCCACACATCAAGGTCTCTATTTCCCTAGTCACACTACAGCAAAATCAATAAATGTGTCTGCATTCATCCAACACAGGTGCCTTTACTGGAAGGTAGAATGATTTAGAGGAAGTGCAGGGGTTGGCTCCTCACAGAACTCTGTCTGAATCTCAGATTCCTCACCTAAGAGTCACATGACCTCAGACATGTTCTTTAATACTCTCTAAATCATGATTTCACCTACCATAAAACAAGCATTTTTGTTACCTCAAAGAACAATTATTAAGGATTTAACACAATCACATGAAGAGCCCGGTGGATAGTACTGTTCGTGGATGCCCCCCGCCCCTTCCACATTACCTATCGTGCTTCTCACATTCAGGATTTGAAAGATACACATTTCCTTCTTGAAATCAATGTATCTGAGCAAATACCATAAACTGACAAGGATATGCCAGATTCTGAGCAGTTTCCACAATCTCTAGTTTTTTTAGTTTTAGTCTATTAAATCTGAGTTTACTGATTCGATCACCTTGAACGGCACATTTGTTTTCTGCAGTTGGATCATGCAGAGTAGCCCCAGGCTGATTCATAAAGTATGAGATATGCTCAAACCCTTCTTCCCATCTATTTTCTGCTGCTGCACACCCTCCCCTGACTTTTAGACAGTTACATTTTTTTGAGATGCTATTCATTTGTGGCAGCACACCAACACTTCCCTTCTCTATCCTGAGTCATCTGTATTCTCTCCCATTTCCTAATGCCCAACTAAACATTCTTTAAATGCATATGATATCAATGAGGTATTAGAGTAAAAGGAATTTGATTTTAAAAATTCACTGTAAGTACAGGTAACCTCTAGTGGATTTTAATTGGCTATCAAACTGCATGTTAAAATAACAATGATCTTTAACCCAGATCATTGTTATTTTAACATGCAGTTTGATAGCCAATTAAATCTATATCTAATGGTGGAATTTTCCTAGTTTTGGGTAAGGAACATTTTCCTCATATTCTTAAAATAAAAATTGGTCAGTGCAGCTAACATGAGACACTTTGATAATTTCAAGAAACTCTGAGAAAGCAAAGCACTGGGTAGCAATGAATAATGTTGAATGTTAAATTGAATGTGTCTTTTGGAACAGATCATCTGAACTTACCATCATATCACATGGACATTATAACGTGGAGAAAACAAATGCCATAGGAACGTGTGAGCATATTTATCCTCCAGAATATTACTCTCCCTAGAAATTCTGTGCACTCTTTAAACAATGTCTTAAAAGATAAGCCACGTTTGCTCCAGGTAAATAGGGTTTTCATGGGTAATGTATCTGTCACATTTGACGGTGCTGCCACTCAGTAGTCTGACAAAAAGCAGCTGAAGATTACAGTTTTCCATTTTTATGATGTCTAAAATTATGAACTCTGTGGATACCAGTGATAGAATGATTAACCCTCACTTCTATAATGCCACAGAGCTTGATGCCTGTAATTCATTTTTGGAGGGGTTGGCAATCTGCTAATGACCTTTATTCTGTCTGGAATGTGTCAGCTCATTTTGTTAAGACAGAAAGAAAAAGCAAAGATAGTTTTCTAACACTATTTTCCCAGTGTGTAAAGAAGCTGATAGAGTCACTGCTTCAACTATAAGTTTTCATGTATATTTTAGTCTTATTTAGTCATGAGTTGCATAATGATGTTTCGGTCAAATATGGACCTCATGCACGATCAGTGGTCTCATAATAAAACTGAAAAACTCCTATTGCCTAGTGACGTTGTAACTGGCATAATGGATTAGCGCAATGCACTACTCATGTGTTTGTGGTGGTGTTGGTGTAAACAAATCTGCTGTATTGCCAGTAGTATAAAAGTATAGCAATAAAACTGTACAGTACCTAATATTCGATGATGATAAATGACCATGTTATTGGTTTATGTATTCTTTTTACTATACTTTTTGTTACTTTAGAGTGTACTCTTTCTATTTATTTTTTAAAAAAAGTTTGCTCTAAAACAGTATACCGTGTTACACTAGCAGCAGCCTCAGACATCTCATGATTACCATGTCTCCTGATTGCATTATTTTCTCTTGTGCTTGATTCAGTCTTGTGTTGTCTTGTACAGGAACATGCTGTACAAGCTTGTAGACTAGGAGCAATAGGCTATACCAGACAGCCTAGGTGTGTAGTAAGCTATACCATCTAGGTTTCTCTACGTTCATTTAATGATGTTTGCACAGGGACAAAATTGTCTAACAACATATTTCTCAGAACGCAACCCTGTTGTTAAGTAGCTCATGACTGTAGTGTAATTCTCAATGCATGTGGATCCTAACACCAGAGATAAAGTTCTCTAAATTTCTGGTGTTTGGACTGGCACATTTAAATGGTTTAAATATATACATCCAGACAGTTGCCACCTTTTTGAAGAACAATTTTACTCTAGTCTCCACATAATAGGAATATTCCAGCACATACCCAGTATTTTAGGATGTAGTGTCCTGAAATATCTTTGTTGCATTTACTTTATTTTATTCCATTGTTTCTTCTTGGAAACAAAATGCCCATTTGTGCTAATATCTTTGCATTTGTCCTTTCCAAAAGACACAGTCAAGTATTTTGCACTTCCAGCTTCCCCAAATCTCTTTCATTTGTTAATTAAGCATAGTCACAAGATTCCTCAGATAACAGCCCTTCCAGCCAGATTATGCCCCCAACTTCTCTGTGCATCAGCTGCCCACACCATATCATACCTAAAAGTTTGGACAGTGCTTCAGGTCACCCTTAGGTCAAATAAAAACTCAAACTGGATCTCTCCTAGTCACATCTAAAAACCTCTTTGGTTGGCATTTCAGAACTTTTGATCAATTTATATTTTTCTCTTAATTTTGATATATGGTGCTTTGTAGTCTAGTTGCAAATCTCTTATAATTTTAAAATATTTTGATACAGAAAATAGACTGTTAGCAATATTTATGCCCCTTTCATCATTTTTGTCATCAATAGTAAGAGTGCCAACATTAATCAAGTACTTCCTGAACGCAAAGCCATGGCTTAAACATCCAACATGCACTCTCTCCTTTCCCACAAAATACAGCACAGTGACTTATCCAAAATCACAATTCAATAATTGTTAAATGAGTTAATGATATTCATTATTAGGATGCTTAAAAAATAAGCCAAGTCAATGTTAGTGATCAATATGCTTCCCTTTATTCACAGTGTCTAGGACATGGAAGCAACCGAATTGTCCTATGATAGATGATTGGATAAAGAAGCTGTGGTACATATATGCAATGGAATATTACTCCGCCATAAGAAGAGATGAACTACTGCCATCTGCAACAACATGGGTGGACCTCAAGATAATCATGCTAAGTGAAATAAGCCAGACAGTTGAAAATCACATGCTATCACTTATATATGGGATATAAACCTAAAATCAACAGAGCAGAACAAACAGAGACTCATGGTCATGGACAATAGACTAGTGGTTACCAGAGGGTAAGGGGGAGAGGAGAGGTAGACGGGATAAAAGGGGTCAAATATGTGGTGACAGAAAGAAATCTAACTATGGAAGG
>NW_006438113.1:3892960-3904304 GCF_000325575.1 Pteropus alecto
TGTGTGTGTATGTGTGTGTATGTATATATGTATATGTATATATGTGTGTATGTATATATGTATATACACACACACACACATATACTTTACTGTTAAAATGTACAGCTCAAACTTATTGGATTTCATTAACCAATGTCACCATAAAAAAATAATAATATGCTTCCCTTTCTTGCCTATAGATAAAAATAATTAAGTCGATAATAATTTATCTGGGGCGTTCTCAATTGTTAAAACCAAAAATCACAAGGAGAATTCAGGAAAATCGTAACCAAATGTAAGATTTTTTTTCCCTATGAGAAAGTAAAAATATAGAAATCCAGAGTATTACTAGAAAAATTTTACTAGTGTTAAAACAATTTTCAAATAATTATTGAATGCAGTTTTTCAGTTATCAGTAATGGACTCTAACATACATATATTCAGTATGGGGGTAAAGAATCATATCCATGGACAAGAGAGAAAACCAGCTATAATGCCAAGGGGAAGCAAAAAGAACCAAAGGCAAGAACCTCAAAAAAAGGCATTGAATTCAAAGGCCAAATCCAAACACAGATAGGAAAAATCCACCTCAAGCCTCTTCTCTGGAAAATATGTGGCCAAGAAGTTTGAGCATGCACCATAGCAGCTCTGTCCTCGGGTGTCAGTGCCTGCATGGAGCCAAGACAATGGCAAAAGATTAAGTCAAAGGCGCCCATAGAAACCACTTTCCTAGTTAAATTGTTGCTAAGGAATAGGAATATTTGCTTTATAGGGAGTAAGCTTGAAGCAGCCAGTGAAAACAGCCCATGTTTCACTGACCTCTTAGCTCAGAGTCCTGTATGGAGGCACGGCCTGCTACAATATTCCATTTGGCTTCTGAGAATAAAAGGAACCCTGGAGACAACCAGTCCACCACTCAGTCTGGTGCACGAATTTTCCATTAGTATAGTCAGTAAGGGCTCCCTGGCCATTGCTTGAATTTCTCAAAATACTGTCTCCTATATGACAGTCCAGTTTTTAGGAAGATTTCCTTTACTATAAGCCCAAATTTCTTTATGTTCTTACTTTCTTGAAAACAGAGCTCTTCTAAAGAAATACAGCCCCAACAACTAAGTCCAAGCAGCTTTTCTTAGAAGTCAGATGCCAATTAACACTGTTATTAACATGTACCTATTCCTTGGCATCAAGCAAGTACTCAGTAAATGATTGGCAGACTGCCCAACTACATGTTTTATGCATGGCCATATTCTATATTGTTTAATTCCACTATCAGAATGATGACTGACCTCAAGTTATGCCCAAATTTTTGGGTATCCTCCAGTCATTTGTATAGCATTTGTGTCACCTTTCACTCTCTGTGTTCTAGCTGATGCCAACCCAGCCAATCCTTCTCTATATCTTTCTCTATACTTATAAGATGTAGAGATGGGAAATAGGACTACAATTGAAGTTGGTAGCAAATTATAAAAGACCTTGAATTATGAACTTGACCATGTCTCTATAGGCCAGTGATTCTCAATTTGCACGTGGTGGCCTATAGAAGTACTGAGAACTCTTCACAATTGTGCTTCTAGTTTCTAATAAATATGAGTTTTTGTTTTTGTTGTTACAAGTGATGCTATCTGCTATCATAAAAATATATGATGTATTTTTCCTTGAGGAAGTTGGGCTTCTTACTCGCCATGCCCTCTTTTAGGGTGTCTCCTTGAAAATACTATAGGCCTAATAAGAACCTTGATTCTCCTTCTGGAGTTTAAAATACAAGGTTTCTGGTCTTCTGAGCCTTGGAACTATAAACATGAACATACAAATTAGCTCAGGGGTTTCTCATACATATATAGCAGATAATCACAGGGTACATCTGCTTACCTCTATAAGAAATAAGTAAAGTTTTCATTGTTATTTCTTTGACTATCATATAGATTTGTGTGCAATTCTGTCCAGAGTTTACAGTCTCTTGTGTGTTACCTTACATATACGTAAATTTGTTAATGCTTCCTCAAATTGAAGTTGTCGTCTCTCCTTTGTTTTAGTACATGAGGTCTTTGTCAGCAGGATTGTTTTATTTATCCAACACAATTTACTGTATATGTTGGTCAACACCAAGCTGAGCAGATTATGAGATATTACAAATATCAGGGTACAATATGCTTTGAAAAAGAGGAAACAGTGTTGCATATTTTTTTCAAGCCCCTGCTCAAAGATATTGCCTCATGTATATAAAAGAATATTAAAAAGGCAGTAACAGTTAACATACTTCTAGAGGGTGATACCTTGAACAATTTTAGGGAAATTTTGAGATATTTTAGTGCAGTCAATTATTTTAATAGTTATTGTATTGCGATTTCGGCTGAGTTGTATTGCTTAAAACTTTTAATTCTTTTGAGAACAAAAACAAGTTGAGAATCTATTGCCTTCTTTGAAGGCAAAGCCAGGGCATAAATGGGACTTTGAATGGCAATGCTCACATTATTTTCTATGCAAATGGAATCCCCCCAGAGCAGAACTTTAAACATTTTAAGTGTGGTTAGGCTACAGTATCACTTGTAGTTGAGATAGAATAAAGTCAGAGAAAGCAAATTAGTTATTATTGGAGCTTATTTCAGGTAATTAGATGGAGCTAGTGGAGGTGGAGAGGAAAAAGAGGGAACAGATTTGAGAAATATTTGGGAAGCAGAAATGAGCAGACAAGAACATTTGATTAAATGGCAGGGTGCGGAAGAGAGCAGTGATGGATGATTTTGAAGTTTTGAATCTGAGAATGTGAGAGAAAAGGAAGACCATTTTCCAAGTTATCGAATTTTAGGTGATTGATTTATAGATTAAAGTACTAAGTAGGTGGTTTTTGACATGATCCTACTGAAATGTCGGTGAGGCACCCAAAAAGGTTGCTGGCTAGTCATGTGCAGTAAGGTCATGAACAGAGTGACACATTTAAGTTCATCTAAATTTTAGAAGTTGCTATAGCCACTGAGTAGAGTGAATTGAAGGAAGTGGATTCGTGTATAAAAGACATGATTATATACATGAGAAAGACACAAGAAATATCCCCTTTCTGTGGCAGCAGTAAAGAAGAGTCCCTGAAGCAGAACAGCAGGAAGCAGCTGGAGGAGACTATCATCTACTAAAGGCCAGAGAGGAGAGAGTTCCAGAAGATTGACAGTGTTAAATGTAACAAAAATGAAGACCAATAAAAATGTTCATTTTTTTCATAAGTTTTTCCTTTTCTTTTCCTTTTAGATCTAATTTTTTTTCTAATCACCTTATTTCAGTTTTCCTCATTCTGGTATACGTCGTTCTTTTATAGCTTCTTAATTTATTTTAGCCATTTAAAAATATATGTATTAGCTTACAGTTTTCTGTTGTTTTGCGAGAATCCTTCTGGCATAATTTCATTGTCTCAATCATTCTGCTTTTATTCTCTATTCCTTATAATAACTTTGTATGGAAATTGCCCATAATCTATTTTTCATCCTCTTCTTCCTGTTTCTCCTCTTCTTTAGCTCTTCTCCTCCTTCTCAACCTTCTTTGGTGTTTTCCTGTACTTCTAAGGAAGGCAGATAGGTCAGAACAGATTTTCTGGCATATGGGTCTAGAGCTCCCTCTCCTGTCACTTTTGAAAAGTAATAAAAATATATGACCTCACATTTACTGATAATGCTGCTTCTGTTCTTTTTCTCTGTTTGTTTGTTTGTTTGTTAACCATTTTTCTTTGCTTTGCTTCTACAGTAGCTATTCTGACAAATGTGGGTTTTCTCCCAGCAGTTTCTCATCAGTGTGGGTCTTTGGCCTGGAGGGAAGCTGCATATGATTAGTTTGGAGGATCCATAGGGCCCAGCCTCTTCCAGGACTTTCAGACTTCTTTGCAGAGCCCGTGGCCTCACCCATGAAATGTTAGGTTTATGCTTCATGGTGGACACAACAGGCTTCCAGTGGGGCTTTTTGGCAATCTGGGAGTTTTGGAGGGTATTATTTTAATATTAGGTGAGTAAAGATTATGCATTGTACTTCGCAATCTGTGTTTGATTTAATAATAAAATAATGTTTTCAATGTCTTATTATTAAGTAAAATCGAAACTTCAGAAGGATTCATCTTATCCTACGACCTCATATGAGCCTAAAATTGCATATAACCTTGACTGACAATCTCGTGTGTCTATTTTAGAAGTTTCATTACAATTGTGGGGATATTGGCCAGGCTTCAGTGGGCAGTGTTATGTATCCTGCTTTTAGGAATATATATATAACCAAACATGAATCATTTGGCAAAGGAAAAGATAGAGATGAGACTTCAGAGAGAAATAGTAACTGAAGGAAAGAAGGAACTTCTTAGAATTAAGGAGACTTTAAAATATTATTTTAAGCATGAGAAAGAATTAGGAGAGGCAAGATTGAAAAGGCAAATGTTGAATAAAGAATATAGTCCAAAAGAATAAAATCCAAATAATTTTAAAAGGCTTATTATAAAGGAATTAGTTATAAAACACATGCACACACACACACATGCACACACAAACACAAAAGAATAATTCCTCTGTTGTGATAACAAATTATTAACAAACATTTGTTTGAAGATTTCTAGTACTGGGACTTTGTTTTATTGATTGGAAGACTTTTATTCCCGCATTTTTGCACAGGAGTTTTATTTCCTCTTTTGTGGTGCCAGCCATAGAGAAGAAACTAATTTCTGTCTATGTGATATAAGAAATGTGAGGTTTTGGTGGGGGAATAGGTAAAGATAAGTTTCTTTTTGTCCAGAACCAATGACTTGTTTGAATGAGTCGCTGCTATTCTACGCATGAGACATATGCTTTAAAGGAAGAACAAATGTAGGAATGTAAAAGTTAAGGGACAAAGAGTTATAGTGAAGCTCAATGCAAGGTGAGCTCCACTGATCCATAATGCCAAAACAGGCTATTATTCTGCAAATGTGTCTTTCTGAGCCCAAGATCCATTTCATGACAGCTGGAAGCCTAAGCTTGAGGGCAACTTGCTCGGTTCCACCTAAGAGTCATTTGGTCTGCAGCCAAGTCCAGCTCTTAGGAATATGGCAATGCCTATAATTAATATTCTTTCTTCTGTTTATTAAACATTGTATTCAGTCCCCAAAGCCTTAAACTTTAGGGAGTAAACAGAGTAAACAAGTGAGCAGAGTAGACTTTTATTATACCCATACTGCATGGTTCACCTAAAAAAGCACCGATAACTACGTAAAGCAGTAAGTATAAAACTTTATTGGTGAGATTATGATGCATAAAGAAGCAATCTGTATGATGATAACAGCACAAAGGAGAATGAGGAAATGGAGTTATACATAAGCAAATTTTTTTTTATAATATTCATATTAAGTTGTTATTAATTAAAACTAGATTGTTTTAAATTAAGACATTTAGTGTAATATGCTGGCCAATGACTAAGAAAATACAAATTTAAAACCTATAGATCAAAAAATGGAATTAAAATGGTACTCTAAATAGATCTGTCTAATACAAAATAAGGCTGTGATGAAAAGATATGGAGCAAACAAGACATACAATACACAAGCACAAATAACAAAGAAGCAGAAGTAAATCTTGCCTTATTAGTAATCACGTTAAATGTAAATGGGTTAAACATTCTGATTAAAAGGCAGATATTAGCAAATCAAAATCATAATGAGATAACACTTCTTGCCCATTACAATGGCTAAAATAAAAAGGATGATAAAAAGTGTTGGTGAAGATATAGAGAAATTGAAACCCTCCAACATTGCTGGTGGCAACATAAAATGTTGGTGCTGCTATGGAAAATGCTTTGCAGTCATTTAAAATGTTAAACATGGAGTTACCATATGATCCAACAATTCTACTCCTAGATGTATATCCAAAATAAATGAAAACACATGTACAACATAAAAATTTGTACATGAATGTTCATAGCAGCATTATGTCATAAAAGCCTAAATTTGGAAACATTCCAAATGTTTATCAACTGATGAATAAATAAACAATATGTGCTATCCATACATTGGAATATTATTTTGCAATCAAAAGAATGGCACATGCTACAACATAGGTGAAATTTAAATGCATTATGCTAAGTGAAAGAAGATAGGTACAAAAAAACAAATAACAAAAAACATATGTATTGGACAGCCAGTCAAGATGCCTTAGAAGGTGGAAGCTGTACTCGCCCCCTCTTAAGAATACATTAAAGTTACATGAAATTGCTGAATAATCATCACTGGGAGTCACCTCAAGTCTAGATGAACTGAAGTCCTACAACTGGGGACATACATAAGAGGTCACTTTGAGATTGGTAGGGGGGTGGGGATGCAAAACGGGCCAGTCTCAAAACCACATGTGGCAGTTGAGAATTGGGAGGATTATCTTGGCTGCAAAGCACCCCCTCTCCCTGGAGAAGCAAGAGGATCTTAGCTCCATACTGGGAACCTCAGCTCAGGGTTCCAGTGCTAGGAAAAGAAATCCCCACAGCCTCTGGCTGTGAAAATCAGCAGAGATTGTAGCTGAGTGAGACAAAAGCCTACAGGAGTTGCAGATGTTTCTCTTAAAGGGCCCACTCATGGACTTACTCAGTGACAGATTCACTTACTCTGAATTCCAGCACTGAGGCAGCTGCTTCAAGGAGTGCCAGGGGCATACAGGAAGACACTGAGTTGTCTGGCTTCAGGGCAAGGGACAGAGGGAGCAGCTTTCTCCTAAATAGAAGTGCTGCCAGTAACCATTGTTTCTTTGTTGAGCCCTCCCTATTCCCACCTTGCGGACTCAGGAGGCCATCATATCTCAGTCTCCATTAACCTGGTTAACACAGGTCACTCTGCCCAGATGATTCCCTGAGACCCCATCTCTCCCAACTTGTGGGTCCAATGCAAGCTGCCTCCAGTAGTTTATTTCATACAAATGGCCTGCATGGCTCATGCAATAGACTTTCCTAAAATCTCTCAAAGGCTCACAAAAACCAAAGAAGCAGCATCTGGCCTCAGCATGCCCTATACCTCTTGCTGAGCAGCCTCAAGCCCAGCACTGGTGGCGATGGGCCTTGGTTCCTGGCCTTGCCCCTTGAGGCACCTATACATTCAATACAGGTGGCAGCCATCTGCAGATTGCTTGGTGACTCTTACCAGGTAGCCTTAGAAGCGCACAGGCTGCAGTTTAACTTAGCCTGCAGCTGCCTTCTCCCAAGAGGCCCTTGGGCCAGCACGCCCAGTGGCTTGCTTTAACCAGAATCTGAGCTGGAGCACCACCCAGTGCTACATCTGAGAAGGACACACCTGAAGAGCAGACTGGGCAAGCACCAGAGCCCTGCTAAAGTAAATCATGTTCCATAGAGTTGGCCTCTCACTGGCCAATCCTCACAACAAATCAGCTCAAGGGTTAATCTCTCCCATTGACATGCAAACAGTAACTGAAGTTCAACTACAACAGGAGGGCACACATAACCCACAGAAGGGACACAACTTAAGCACCTGGCTCAGGTGAACAGGGAAGATTGTGCCACTAGGCCCCACAGGACCCCTACTACATAAAGCCACTCTACCAGTACTGGGAGAATTAAGAGCCCTACTAAATATATAGAAACAAACACAGGGAGGCAGCCAAAATGGGGAGATAAAGAAACATGTCCCACATGAAAGAACATAACAAAGCTCTAGAAAAAAGAACTAAACAAAATGGAGACAAGTAATCCACCAGATCCAGAGTTCAAAACACTAGTTATAAGGATGCTCAACGAACTTAGGAAAGAGTAGATGAACTCAGTGAGAACTTTAACAAAGAGATAGAAAACATAAAAGCGAATCAGTCAGAAATAAAGAATACAATATCTGAGATGAAGAGTATGTTAGAGGGAATAAAAAAATTGGATGAAGCAGAGGATCAAATCTGTGATTCAGAGGATGGTGTAGCAGAGGACACCCAATCAGAATAACAAGAATCAAAAAAGAACTACCCAAAATGAGGATAGTTAAGGGGCCTCTGGGAAAACTTCAAGTGTAACAACATTTATATCATAGGAGTACCAGAAGAAGAGAAACAGCAAAAAATTGAAAAACTATTTGAAGAAAGAATGACAGAAAACTTCCCTAACCTGGTGAAAGAAATATGCATACAACCTCAGGAAGCTTGAGAGTCTCAAATAAGATGAACCCAAAAAGGCCCACACCAAAACACATCATAATTAAAATGTCAAAGGTTAAAGACAAAGAGAGAATCTTAAAATCAGCAAGAGAAAAGCAGTCAGTTACCTACAAAGGAACACCCATAAGACTGTCAGGTGATTTATCAACAGAAACTTTGCAGGCCAGAGGGTTTGGCACAAAATATTCAAAGTGATTAAAAGAAAGAACCTACAACCAAGATGACTCTACCCAGCAAAGCTATCATTTAGAATTGAAGATAAAGAGCTTCCCAGGCCAGAAAAAGCTAAAGGAGGTCATCACTACCAAGCCAGTATTACAGGAAATTTTGGAGGGATTTTTTTTTAGAAGAAAACAAACGCATCAAAAACACAAATAATAAAATGGCAATAATGACATATCTATCTACAAGTACTTCAAATGAAGAAGGATTAAGTGTTCCAATCAATAGATATGGTAGCTGAATGGAAATGAAAACAAGATCCTTACATATGCTGCTTATAAGAGACTCACTTCAGATCAAAAGACACATACAGACTGAAAGTAAAGGGATAGAGAAGATATCTTATGAAAATAAAAAAAATCTAGGGTAGAAATATTTATATGAGACAAAATAGACTTTAAAACAAAGGCTATCATAAGAGACAAAAAAGGACCCAGTAATTTCACTTCCGAATATTTATCTGAAGAAATTCAAAATACTAATTTGAAGGGACATGTGCATCCATATGTTCATTGCAGCATTATTAAGAATAGTCAAGATATGGAGGTAATCTGTTGTCCATCAATGGATGATATACACATATACAATGGAATATTACTCAGCCATAAAAATAAATAAATAAACCAACCAACCAGCCAACCAACAAACAAACAAACAAATAAATAAATAAATAAAGAATGAAATCTTGCCATCTGCAACAATATTGATGGACCCAGAGGGTATTGAACTGAGCAGAGTAAGTAAGATGGAGAAAGACGAATGCCGTAAGATTTCCCTTGCATGTGGAATCTAGAGAACAAAATAAACAAAACAGAAACAAACTTATAAGACACAAAAACATTTTGAGGTTTGCCAGATGGGAGGGATGTTGGGAGGGTGGGTGTGAAAGGGGAAATAATTGAGAAGTACAAATTGGTAGTTATGAAATAATCATGGGGATGTAAAGTAAAGCGTAAGGAATATAGTCAATAATATTGTAATAACTATGTATAGTGTCAGATGGGTACTAGTTATATAAATGTCTAGTCACTATGTTGTATTCCTGAAACTAATATAATATTATATTGTATGACAGTTATAATTTAAAAATAAAAAATATTAAGAGAAAAGAATAGCTATATCTATAGTAATGCAACCCCACTTCTCAAATGCTGCAGGACATTCTAAAACTAAAATTCTCTGTTGTCAGATGAGGTAACAGATAATGAGTACCAATTTTTACTGGAACATATGGTATGCTTCGAGAATTAAAAAAATGGTGTTCGGTAATATTTTAAATGTATGAGGTGTTATACTAATGAAAGTACAAAGTATAAAATATAAAAAAACTTGTAAAAATATATATATTGTATGGTATGTCCAGAAAAGACAAATTCATATAAAGAAAAAATAGAATAGTGATTGTTAGGGGTTGGGGGTAGGGTACTGGGAGTGGTTTCTAATAGATACAAGATTTCATTTTGGGGTAATAAAAATATTCCAAAATTAGATGATGGTGATGAGTTTCACAACTCTGTATATACTAAACACAATTGAATTGGCTGTACTGAACTTATATACCATGAGAGTTTCATGGTATGCAAATTATATCTCATTAAAATTATATTAAAAATACCATAGAGAAAATAATAATTATGATAGCAAAGTAATTCTTAGTAATATTAAATTCTAGAACATAGCAAAAATATTTTTAAAGCACTAAGAGAAAATAACTATCATCCTAGAATTGTACAAAAATCTATCCAGAGTAACACAAAATAAAGATTTTTAGAGGCTATCTGAGTTTACCTATCTTGAACTTTTAGTGCAAAAAAAAAATGTTCTTTAATAAGGAGAAAAATGAATCTAGTATAAAAGGATTTCAACAAGGATGATGGATTTATAATTGATTGTAAAATAATCCATTGGGACATACAATGAAAAATGAATGCCATTCACAATAGCAATAATGTCTCCGAGGTAGTTAGAAATAAACTTGGAAGGTGTGTAAGGTCATTATTGATAAAACATATAGATAAATAGATATAAATAAAGACGTTCACAGAAGAAATTCTAAATAGAACAAACAATACTGCATGTTCATGAGTGAGAGGACTCAATTTTGGAAGATAAAATTGTCTCTTAAAGTAATTAATAATTACAATGCAAGTCCAAAAAAAACTCCAGCAAGACTTTTCATAAAACTTGACAAATTTATCAAAAATTTAATTGAAAAAGCAGAGGTCAATAATAAATAACATTGACAAAAAAGAATTTGCCTTATTTGATATTAAGATATATTATTAACCTGTAATAAGTGTGATAATGAAAGAGGTAAAATAATATATAACAAAGGAAAAGAATAGATAGCTCACAAATGAACACCCCTGTGTAGAATATTGATATGTGATAAAGGTAGCAATAAATAAAGTTTGAAAAATATAAAATAACATCCTTTATTGTTAATCTCCTAAAAACCTATATAAGAGTGATGACCATGGAGGACAGCACCATGATTTTTGTTGTTGTTGTTTGTTTGTTTTAATGGAGAAATTAGAGGAATATAATAACGGAGTGCAGAAAGCTTCACATAACTGCAATTTTTTATTCTCTTAAATAATTCTTCTTAAGTAAATATCATAAATTTTTAATTTAGTTTTAAGTATACAGTACATTGGTTAGACATCTATATAGTTCATAGAACGATCCCCCAATTGCACCCTCTCTCCCCTGACCCTCTACCTAGCCAACTTATTAATGCTAACTGCATTCCCTATGCTGTGCTCCCCATCCCCTTGACCATCCATCAGCTACTAATTTGTACTTCTTTAGCCCTTCACCTTATTCTCCCCTCCCCTCTGTCCGACACCAAATTGTCTACTATATTTGTGTCTGTTTTTGATTAGTTTGTTCTTTTTATTCCTTAGATTCCACATATAAGTGAAATCATATAGTGTTTATCTTTCTCTGTCTAACTTAAATACCTTCTATGTTCATCAAAGCAAATCTTTTTCCATCCCCTTCCTTTT
>NW_006438113.1:3905186-3921598 GCF_000325575.1 Pteropus alecto
TTGGCATTCTGGTTGAGAGTCCTTGGCTTCTGCACCCTCTTTATAATGATTTTATTCTTTTCATTATCCACTCTCTTGATTTTGTCTAATATATTCTTCATTTTAGATAATGTGTCTTTCATTTCTGACTTGTACTCTTTTATAATTTCCATTTCCATTTTTATGTTTTTTTATCTCTTTGTTGAAGTTCTCACTGAGTTTATCTACACTTCCCCTAAGTTCATTGAATATCTTTATAACCAATGTCTTGAACTCTGCATCTGTGAGATTGCTGGCTTCATTATCTCTGGATCTCTATTCTGTTATCTCATTTGGTTTCTTCTTCTTTGTCTTTCCATTTTGGTTGCTTTTCTGTGTCTGTTTCTAAGTAGTAAGCAAAGCTCTTAAGTCTCCCAGTCTTATTAGTGTGGCTTTGTGAAGTAGGTGTTCAGTGGCACAGTCCTGAGAGGGGTTCAGCTGCAGGCCAAATTTAGTCCAAGCCTCTACCCTTCTGGGGCCACCTGTTAAGATTCAGCAAGCAATTCCCAGATGCTGGCTTATAGTTGCCTCAAAAGGCCACATCAGAAACTGAGGCCAGCGGCCCTTCCCATTGTGAGTCTCAGCAAGGAGTACCTCACTCACTGAGGATACACCTAGATGTGGCTTGGATGGGGCTGTGAGCTGGGGGAGGCGGAGTTTCAGAAAATCCTCTGGCCAGAGTGACCTCTGTTAAAGAGTTTGATGACACCACAGCCATGGAAGCACTGCATCCAGGCACTGGGAAAGGGGAGGACTCAACAATGAACAATGGATACCGCTGGCACTTCTGTACCAAGTGAGTCTTTCATAGGCCTTCACTCCGACTATGTCTCCTTGTAAGTCCCTGGTGCTCTTTGCACGCGCAGCCGAATTGCACCGGTGCTCAAAGTGAGCAGGTCCCTCACTGCAAAAATTTGCTCATGGACACAGCCCCTTTAAGAGGCATCTGCAGCTGCCACTGCTGCAGCCACAGCCTCCGTCTCATTCAGCCACTCAAGATGAGACTGGGCAGTCCGCATCCTCACCCCATCTTACCTTCTGCCGTTGTAGGGTGATATCTTGGATTTCTCCCTAGTTGTATGGCTTGTTCTTCTCACGTGATTTTTCTTTGCTGCTGCTCCTTGTTTCCGTCACAACTTTGATTTGGTTGCCAGAGAGATGAACAGAGTCTCTATCATCTACGTCATTATTTTTTCTCTTTCAATTATAGTAAAATTTTAACATTTGATAAATTAGGTTGTGATAAATTATGTTATTTTACTTAGTCCTCACCGGAAGTATGTATGTACTTAATTTTAATTTGATGAGGACTAAGTAAAATAACATACTTATATACTTAAAATTACTGGTTAAAACTAGGATCTTCATATACACTATTTTCTCCTTTCTCCTTTTGGATGACAGATATTTTATATTCTTTTGGTATAGAGCATCAAGGAAGCTCTAGTCATGTCTTACCTTTAAATAATTCTATTTGCTGACAGTAATAACATAAGTTTAACCATAGACTTCTCCTAGTAAATAATTTCAGGTTTTCTTACTCTCAAAGAAGCAACAAAAACAATGCTAGATTCTCTCATTTCAACCAAAATGAAAATAACAAACACAGAATGTATAAGTACAACGGCTGTATAAGTACAAAGTTGCTCTTGTTTGAGCAACTTTGTAAATTTCTTTCATAGGAAATACTCTTAAAATTCTTAAAGGAATTTTCAACTCTATTTCCTTAGCTATATGCTTTAATCTGTGATTCTATGTCATAAGAATAAGCATATTTTCCTTAATTGCAGTTTGTTATGGCCTGGAGTGGCCTTCTACAAGAAAATGGTGACATATCCAAGTGGTTCTCCCCTGCATTGTAGCCTGTACAAGTTGAGCTCAGAATTCAAAACAATCGGTGATGTGGAATAGTCTCGACATTTGTATTAAGGTTTGGCATTCAGATATATTGATATTAATTTTTCATTTCTACATACTGAAAAGGGAGTGGTAACAGATGAGACCAAGCAATGCCATGTGGACTCCAGGGAGCTGCAAAATGCCAATTTCTTAGGGGTACAGAAGAAGCCTCAGCCTGGCACAGATGGATAATGTCCATGGGGGACAAAAGAATCTGTCAGGCTCATTTGAGAAGGAAAAAAACAAAACAAGACAGATAGCATATCTGTTATATTTGCCTGTGCCCATAAAGTAACTTTTTACTGCTCAAAATGCCCTCTGTAACTTCTAAGTCCTAGAAGATTCATACTCCTTTTCCAAAGTTCAGCTCCTACATAGAATATTCCCTATTTACCTAGATGTTGTAATTGCTTTCTTTATGAATTGATAACATGGTATATTCATATAGAGTCTTTAAAATGGATTACTTAAGAAGTACTTTGTTAGATAATGAGAATAAAGTTGTGAATGAGACACAATTATGCCCTTACAAGCTAGTAAGAAACATAACTGAAGCAATTGGCCACTGCGCTAGGGTATAATACATGCTATGGTGTAAGAAATAAAGAAGCTGCAAAATCAATATGGCATCACCTAATTTTTGAGCAGTATAAATAAATATACAAAAAATTATGTGTGTGTGTGTGTGTGTGTGTGTGTGTGTGTGTGTGTGTGTATAGAAGAGATGACTAGAGAAGAGTGGATTTTGGTGTTTCAAGCAAAGAGAACAACAAGAACATAGTTTTAAAGATCAGCAAAGTATGGCACATCTAAAAAATCAAGAGCAATTCTGAATGGCTTGTTTGGAGTACAAGAAGTTATACCAGGAGAGCTGAAACTAGTGAAGCAAGCAGGGTAGAGAGAGAAGAGTAATTGAAAACCACTGTAATTACATTTGCAGAGTTTTTTTGTCCTGATGCATCCATCCATTCCTCCCTTCTTTAAATAACAGAAACCGGGCTTTTATTTTCTTATAGTCCATGTACTTCCAGAGAGACTTACTCTAACTCATCTTTCAAGGAAAAGGAGTGAGAAAAAGCCAAACTAGATCTACTACTCAGAGTTCATATTTAGACAAAGCTATGTAATCAGAATTAAATTGAAGACTTTTAAACTTTCTGCTTGATATCTGTGTGTGTTTTGAAGGGTCAGGAGGGATGTAAGGATATTTTTCTTGCCTACGGGCATGACCTGAATATGATAGCCCATGAAAACTTGCAACCATCCTATAAACACTATGAGAGAGCCAACAATAAGAAGCAGTCGAGAGACAGATTCTGGCCCTGTGGCTTGAGTTTCAAATAAAGGCTTCTCTGATGCCTCTGAACTTTATAGTTATATAAGTCAAATCACAAGCTTTAATTTTTTAAATTGTGTTTTCCGTCATATGCAACACAGAGTCCTAACTGATAGAGACAGATTAAGAGCACTGATTTTATCTAAGAGGGATGAAAGAATTTTAAGTGGATTCTAACAAGAATGTGTACTCTAGAAAGACAGACTTGACTTCTGGTGTGGACAAAATGGCTTAGACTCATTCTTTATTCCTTCTTTCTTAGTACAACTATAGACCCTGATAATAACATAACATAATAGGCAACCATAAGAAGACTCTGAAAGATGAAACACTGTGTTCCAACATCTTCCAAATCTCTCCCACTCCCCCACACCAGCGGAAGATCAAATCCTGGAATCTCCCCAACCTGAAACCAGCAAGAAATAGCAACACAGGCAGCCCTCTTCCTTCTAGATCTAACTGGAGTCCTGCAAACAAGAGGCCAAGGGAAGTGCTAACTATCCCCGAGGGTGGAGTTTCTTCCCTCCTCCCTCCCCTGCAGAGACACTTGGCAGTTCAGGCAGCCCAAAAGCTCAGGCAGAGATTAAGCAAGAACTCATAGACAACCAGAGGTGAAGGAAATTGCTCTCCCAGGGTGTAGAGAGCAGGGAAGTCTAGCCTGGGGAAGCACTTTCTGCCTCATAGACAGTACCAACAGGGATTAGCAAAAGACCTGGTGTCATTGGCAAACTAAGATGAAAATAGCATCTCAATGGCTCTCAAAATGACATTGTAGTTAGAACCAAAGCTCCAAAAAATAGGTCAGTATCTGCACAATAAATATAAAAAGGGTAATTGCTTGCTAAAATAGAAGTTTTAACTAGGATACAGAGTCTCCCAACATAATAACCAAAATGTCTAGGTTATAATCAAAAAGTACTTGTAATGCCAAGAACCATGGAATCACAGCTTGAATGAAAAAGGAAAAAGATACCACACTAAGATGACACAGTTGTTAAAATTATTTGACAAAGAGTATAAAGTAACCATTACGGACCAATTATAAAATAGATAATACCACTGAAAATAGAAAATATAAAAATTAAAATTATGGAATGAAAAATGCAATAACCAAAATGTTAAAAGTCACCGAAGGACTCAGCAGCAGAATGAACACAGTATAAGAGGATCAGTTAGCTTGAAGGTAGAATAGAAAGATATCCTTGCCTATATATTAAAGATTAGCAAGACTAAAGAGGTTGGTTGAAATATTATAATAATAATCCCATGAGAGGGAATGGTGGTCTGAAATGAGGCAGTAGCAAAAAAGAAAAAAAATAGATTTTTGAGGTGGTTTGGATGGAATATCAAAAAAACTTAGTGATTTAGTTGAACATGGGCATTAAGAAAAAGGGAAAATCAAAGGTGAATCCCAAATTGGCTTAGGCAACAGAATAAAGCAAAGCAGGCTTGGGAGAAAAAAATAAATCATGAGTGCAGTTTAGGATATTCTTCATTTAAGATGTTGTTGAGCTGGATGAGTGAAAATGTCACTCACATATGTTATATAACTGATTTCTCTATTGAATCAGGAGAACCTAGCTTAGCACCTCACATGTAGTAGATACTAGCAAGTTTTGTGAGTGAAGGAATGAATAAGTTTATTTCCTCTAAATTCTAAGAACATTTTTCCTGCAGCATGAACCAGCTTAGGCAGACAAACTCACACTAATGACACACTTCCAAAGACCAGCTAGACTGCTGGGATATCAAGAGTCCACAGGTAAATGAGCCACACCAGTAAATGTGGGATGTTTTGCATATCCCAGAATGAAACCCAAGCTCAGCAACTGTAGCATTCATTATTTAAATCCAGACACTACAAGCCATAGAATAAAACACTGCCCTTATTTTATATATTTTAAAGTTTTTGACATTTGAAAATATTTTGCTTTTTAACATTTGAAAGAATACTTCATACATATTATGACTGAATTAGACCATCGGAGAAAAGTTCATCAATAGTATATCACATTTTATCTCAGTATTTCTATTTTCTCCAAGATTAATGACTTGTTTGAGGAAAAAAATAATAACACTGGGAGGAAAGTGTACCAAATTCTGAAATGTTAATTCAGCTAGCACCCTTTGTTTTACCCTAATTCACCACAATTAAATGTATTAAGATCCTTGCATGATCTTTCACTGCTATCCAGGAGCCATGTATAAATCTTTGGATCATCAATTCAAGAATTTTTGCCCTACAATTAGCAAGATATTAGTCCTTCTGCTAGACCAGACTCTCAGGGAATCTATGTCAATGTCTGACCTGATACCTTAGGAAGCAGTCACTTACTTTTATCCTTCATTCCCATAAATGTCTCACTGGGGAGACCCAAATTCCATTTTCTCTAGAGCTCTTGAATATTTCATGCCTTCACCATGGTACCCAAAGGAGAATTCTAATTTCTAATTTAGATAGCCCCAGGAAAAACAAAGAATTTCCCAATAGCTCTTCTCTCAAGAATAGTAATGATCTCAGCCTCTATTTCTTCTGTATCTGTTCTGCCCTTCTCAAATTATGGCCTACTTAGTGTCCACTTAGTGTCCATTCTGAGAACGCTTGCCTGGAATATGTTCAAATTGCCAAAACACATTCCTAGTGTTTGTTTCTTTCCACCTCTTGTTTGAGATCTTCAGGTCTTCCTTTGGCACTTTCTGCTTCAAGAATGTCATTCAGCTCATCTGGCAGAGGAATCTAAGCCACCTCCTAAAGGAAACATTCTGACACAAACAAGGGGTTCCATTTGGGTTAGTCATTTTAGAAGATCATCATCATATTAGAAATTTGCAGCAAAATGTTTTCTTGGAATAGAACTTAGAGTAAAAATGTGATTTTGTCCACATTATGGTTTTGATAGAGGGATTACCACTGGGAATAGTGTTTTGTAACTATGCTTACATTTTTGATACACCCACCCATTTTTCTAAAGCACCTGAGCAGAAAGAAACAAATGAATGTTTTGAGAGGCTTTTCTAAATCATTATAATCATTAAAATTTAAAACTTTCACATTTATAATTTAACGTAGTTAAAATACTATGCATATTCATGCTGCTATATAATTTTCATATTTTAAAAAGGATGTAAATAAAACAAAAAAGAATAATATAATGACTCATCGTTATTCCATTCATTAAAGAACCAGAGTTCATGGTTGCTTTATATAGATTTATATCCTATACTAAGTGCAGAATGTTTCATTTTTTAAAAATCCTGATATTGCTAAATTACAATCTCTGGATTAGAACTGAAGGCTGGGTCTGCATCATGTTATAAATTAAATGGTTCATATCAAGCAAAACAACTTGTTCATCAAAGGAATTTTATAATTCTGAAGCATTGTGTTATTTACATGTGCATGAGTATGTGTACAAAAAAATGTTACTTTTGGTTGTATTCATACAATTCAGAGAGAATTATATCAATCCACACTTAACAAAGGAGAAAAGAGAGACTCAAGTTTTTATTTACACTCGTAATTTTCATACTTCTGACTTTCCAGAGCTGGAATTTAAAATTTAATTTTCTAATTTTGGTCTACTGCTCTTTACTTCATTTTGAAGAATAAATATCTGTCAAGATCAACAATCCAAATCACATATATCCTAAATAAATATCACAGTGGTAAGAGCTATTTTACTATTACATTATATATAAAGAAAATGTATTCCAAAATACCTTTCACTATTGAAATACTTTTTCAAAATTCAGAAAATTATTTAAAGTTATTTTAAAATTGACAGTTGTTATGATTTGAATGTTTGTGTTCCCTCTCAAATTCACATGTTGAAATCTTAATGTGAAATGTGATGGTATTAAGAGGTGGGGCCTTTAGGAGGTGTTTAAGTCATGAGGGTGGAGTTCTATTGAAAAGTTTAATGCTTTATAAAAGAGCTCACAGTATTCCTTAGCCCCTTCAAATATGTAAGGACACAACTAGAAGTCTGCAACCTGGAAGAGGACCCTTATCCAATGATGTTTGTTCTCTGATCTTAAACTTCCAGCCTCCAGAATGTAAGAAATAAATTTATGATTTTTATAAGCTAACAGTCTGTGGTATTTTGCTACAGTAGCCTAACAGGACTAAGACAACAGTCACAACTCAGCTCAGAATACATTAGAATGCACATTTAAAATTTAAGCCAAATGATTAAGCTCTTTTGAAAGTATGTTTTCTCAAGTTATCAGCCAATATTGGTGGCAAGTATGTAAACCGAGATTTAGAATATATGGAACATAAATTTCTGTACTTGTGTTTGAGGTACTCTAGGGTAAAACCATGAAGAAAGAAACCACATTCAAATTATGTAATATCCTAGTGTGTTATGCATCAAAAATTAGAATTATCTCAAAAAAATAAAACCCATAATTCTTGGTAATAATAATCCAATCTCTAAAGATATTTATTTCCATTTTCTCTATGTGTTAAAATGTTCAGAATAATCTAAATACAATTTAAAGCATTTCATTTTTAGTCCTCAAATACTGACAAATATGATAAAAAAGTACTTCTTCAATTTTGATGGTTAGAATGTCAGTTTTATTAGTGATTGCTTCTTAAAGTATAGGATCTTAAATACATTTAAGACAACAGTTATATACATGTTTCATTCTGTTCCATGGTCAAAATGCTTGAGAGTTAAGTTTAAATTTGGGAGTGAACTTGAATTTCAGAAATGTAGGTACTCAATAGCAAAAGCCATTTCCAATCTTGCAACATGAATTTTATGTCAAAAGCCTTTGTCTTTGTTTTAAAGGGTTTAAGAATATAGAAAATCTATTTTAATCAGATGAAAAAGATACAATGGAATTCCATTTAAAACAGAGTGAAGCAATTTATATCATTAAAATACTTCATGATATTAAATGCTATTAATAAAAAATAGTTTTTAACAAATGCGTTGTGTGCATAAATTCAGAGAATGATGCCAAACACTACGGGTTAAAAAAAGAATATTTTCTCTGGATGCTTGAAAAGATGGGAATCTGCAATAACCTGTTGCCAAGTGGGTTATTAACATGGAATTTAAAATCTCTAGAATAATTTCTGCTAAAGATGGGGAATTGACTACATCCATATGTTTTCTTTCCTTCCTGAGACCCAACAAATGTAAGTATAAAAATCAACTGGTTATAAATATATAACAAACAAGAGATTGGTAAAGAACTGTCAGAGTATAAGAAATTTCTACAAATTCTGGAAGGCAAAAAGTCCATAGAAAAGCAGTTAACTATTGTGCTGTGATGGAGGAAGTGGCAATGTGTGACACAATTAAGAAGTGAGACAGTGTCCTCAGTAAAACCACAGAGAGAATTGGGACTAAAAAAGTGCCTGGCACACAGGAGAGTATGAGGAAGACCTGTAACTCAACACATAATGGTGGAGAGTGAGGGGTAAATACTATGCATGGAACTGGAAACATGCCCAGCTCTGTTCCCTAACTCCTGACTCAGAAGAGTCAACAGCCAAGTCTCTAACCCTTACACAGATGGGAAGGCAATTTTATAGAGAAATTGTGACTCCAATGACATCTGACATATGGGAGCATCCAGAATGACACCAACTCCAAGTCAAGAATCCTAAAATGAAGACTCCAAGGTGACCAGAACTACACACTTACACAGAGCTCCAACTGAGCTTCTCATGCTTTGCTCTCAAATATAAACAAAGGGTGTGTGTGTGAGAGAGAGATGATTCACAGAGATCACAGAGACTGTTCATAGAAAATAAGAAAGTATCATATTATCAGTAGTAATATCCTTAGAGATATTCAAAAAATATCATTAATTTAATGCGGTAAAATTCCTGGGGAAAGGAATAATCAGTGTACCTGAGAGATCTCTTAGAGAATTAAATGTGTTTAAAACAGAGATTAAATTGTGTTTAATCTTAGAGATTAAAATGTGTTTAAAATAAAAAGAATTAATAAGAGAAGGAACATAAGGAAATCTGCCAATAAAAAAAGAAAATAGGCAAAGATTGGGAAAAGATGCAAAAAAAATAATAAGATTTAGAAAATCAACCCAGGAAGTTCAATAGCCAACCAACAGAACTTTAAGAATGAGAAAACAGAAAATAAAAACTGGAGAGAAGAAAATTATCCAGAAAATAATAAAATATGTTTCACAGAGCAGAAACACTCAAATCTTTAAATTATAAGAATCCATCAAAAGTAATTTAAAAAGACCCCAGCAAGCATTATAATAGAATAAAGCATAATCACACACACTAGTACTCAATAAATGTGTGCCCCTTCTTTAGCCAAAAGAGGGAAAACAAAACTTCGAACAGGAACACAAAAAAATCAGAAAATGACATATGCAACCCAGGACAACAGTGATGGTAAATCCCAGGAGGACTGCTGGGCAACAGATTGAGAGGTACAGAAGGATTGCTGGAGACAGAGGGCTACAGGAGAAAATGAAAATAACTGGTCACTAGGGAAGCTGGAGATGTGGGAATTAACAGACCTGTTTGAAACTTCAGAAAACCCAAAAGCTCTACAGAAAGTAAATACTCTACTTGGCTTTGCAGTAGACAATATATTAGCACAATAGGTGAATACTCTTCACATTTCCAAAATATACTCATAAATATGGTAAGGAAGACATGATGAGAGTTACAGAACATTTAAGTGTTAGCAAAAAAAGCAGAAATGAGAAGACAGAAAAGCAGAGGAGAGATGAAGAAAAAGATAAGCTGCTAGTATCATTATTTAATAAAGTGAGTAGTCAAATGTACAATCTGAATGATGAATATACTTATTCACATTAATATATACTTACATGTATACAAACATTTTACCTTTTTCCAGCTTTATTGTGTTAAGAATGACAGATAAAATTGTATATAATTAAATATACAGTTTGCTATTTTGATGTATTGTGAAATAATCAACACAATCAAGGTAATTAATATATTCATCACTTCATATAGTTAACTATTTTTTATGGTTGTCTGTTTGGTAAAAACACAATGAATAAGTCCTGGGTATCTAAGTACAGCAATGCGGCTATAGTTAATGATACTGTCTTCCATACTTGAAACTTGCTAAGAGGGTCATATTAAGTGTTCTCATATATTTTTCTTTAATTACATGAAGGCTATCAGTGGATTACTTGATATAAATTTATTATCAGAAGAAGAGGGGGTAGTTTATGAAGAGCTTTACTAAAAGAGAACTATATCCTAATCCCCAACTCCACCACCAAGACCATATTATTGGTATGGGATAAGGGGGGAATGTTGCACTAGAACATTTAGACCTATATTTAAATCAGCTCCTCCCCTATTAACCAACCTCAAGCAAATTATGAAATCTGTCTTCATCTTTAAACTAAACTATTGCTAAGGTTAATTTCCATTCAATGTAAGCAACTCTGGAAGAAAGTGTATAATGAGTGTTGTTTTTCTAAATCTTTAATTGGTTGTGGTCATTTTGTTCACGTTTAGCCTTTTCAATCTTCAGTATCCACATTAAAAGTCAGCATCACAATAAAAATGAATGATCCATTGAAAAACAAAACAAAAACCTAGCAACAAATGTTTTTCCTGTTTTGGAAAATGGTTGTTGCCTGCCGTTTACTTTTATAAATTCACAATAAAATTTTTTAAAGTAAATTTTGATTCACTGTCTATCAAGAAAATATCAACAAATGTATTAAAATAACTACTTTTAGCAAACTCTAAAGCCTTCATCATACTTTGCATTCAGGAGTAATTTCACTGGAACTGTGGGCTCATATATCAAAAGAGCATTTAAAGTGAGATTTTTGTTCAAAGAAATAGGCACATCAAAGCAATTGAATAGGAAGTAATCATGTCTAACTTCTACAAAGCAGTATTATCCTTTCTAAAATGAAAACCTTAAACACACAAAATCTGGGTTGAAATCAAATCTTAAATTAAATTTTATTACTTAGAGATGACTTGCTATGTCAGTTAAGAGGTGACATTTCAAAATAATTTAAAAAATCATGTTCAGGTAGATGATATTTATTCATTTCACAAACTAAAATTCAACCTCAAAACCTTGTTCTATATTACAAGAAAGTAAACTTTTTACTCATACCATAATTGTTAGTATTTTATCTCAGAATACTAAGTTCCTTCAATAATAATTTTCACTCAGAGGAAACTGGCATGAGGAAAAGAGAAGAATCGAATTAATTAATGAATTGATAGTCTGGCATGGCTTTTACTTTACCTTTATTGTATCTTCCTTCCTTAAGCCCTGCCTTTCCAAAATTAGGGGAAATATTTGTTATTTCCCCCAATAAGAAGTTATCATTTAATGAATGATGATTTGTTTTAATTTCTGAGTTGTTAGCATCCTTTATTTTATTTATTTATTTATTTATTTATGTATTAGCATCTGTGTCACATGCATTATTTAGAACATACTTGTACTAAAATAAAATACCATTAGTTATTTATCTGAAACTGAAATTTAACTCTGTGTCCTATATTTTATCTTGCACCTCTATTTTTGTAGAGTAGTCAATATTTATTAATTATTTTTTTTTTTTTTTTAGGTGAAGCAACCCTTGGTTGACCTCACAGATTGTAAGAACTTTGTCAGCTTACAATCCCTTATTTTTTTTATTTTTTACGCCTATAGCACCTCGTCTTCCTAAGTGGTCTCCCATCCAAGTACTAACCAGGCCCAACCCTGCTTATCTTCTGAGATCAGATGGGATCGGGCTTATTCAGGGTAGTATGGCCATAGACCTATTAGCATCCTTTAGTTTGTATTCCCTTACTACCTATGAGGTCAAATAACTTGTTTTAATTTTATTCTCCATGTATTTCTTTGCAATTTTTCCATTATAATTTCAACAGGTGCCTCATGCTGAAATATGACTCCCTTCTATCCAGATTATATTTTCAAATTGTTTTAATTACTTATGTTATTTTTTTCATTTTATCATATGTAGAGCTTTAATTTCTTGAAATTTATTTCGTGTAAATTGTGAGAAAAATGATCTGATTTTACTTTTTTCTTTATAAGTGGTTAGACAGCAGCCCCAATATTAAATAATGCTCAATAATTCTCAATAACTTAAAATAACACTCAAGTTCTAATTTTTGTATGCACTGGGTTATGTTCTGGAAACAAGAAAGATACTATTCATTATTTTTTTAACATTAAATAATTTGTGACTTTTCACACATTTATTCTGATGAACTTTAAAATAGTTCATCAAGTCCATCCTCAAAATAAAGGTTTATTAAAATTGTATTGAATTTACCAATTTCTTTTGCAAACATCTCCCTCTTTACAATATTGATAATCTGAAATTGGAACAAACTGAACATAGTAGTAGGCAGTGTAATTTAAATGACACTTAGTCATATATTACGTTTTCAAAACCAGGGACATATTAGGACTCTTTTTTGTTATAAATCAATCTCTCTCAAGCATTTTTCTATGTGTAAAATACTGTAAAAAGTGTATTCAGGGAGGGCCTACATTTTTAACAGAGGCAGATACAGAAGCAAATACAGAAGTAGAGAGACAGATGTTTGTTCTTTAACCAACAATAAAAAAAAACTATCTCTCTCTCTTCATTTATCGCTCCCTCTTCTCCTTCCATTTCTCTCACAACACACAGCCAATAGTTGTTGTTGTTGTTGTTTTTTAAACATATAGCTTCTGCAAATTTCTTATAATATCTGTTATGGACTGCATGTTTGTGTTCTTCCAACATTCATACCTTGAAACCCTAATCCCCACCATGAGGATAATTGAAGATGGGACTTTTTGGAGTAATTAGGTGATGAGGGGGAACCCTCATGTTGGGATTAGTGCCCCCAGAAGAAGAGATACCAGAGAGCTTGCTTTTCTCCCTTTGAGGGTATAAGGAGAACGCTGCCTTCAGCAAACCAGAAAGAGAGCCTTCTCTAAAAACTGCATCTGCCAGCACTTCGATCTTGGACTTTCCAGACTCCAGAACTGTGAGGGGAAAAAATGTTTGTCATTTAAAACAGTGGTCCCCAACCTTTTTGGCACCAGGAACCAGTGCTCCTATGAGACTCTAATGTCTGATGATCTGAGATGGAGCTGAGGCAGCGATGCTAGCTTTGGAGAGTGACTGCAAATACAAATCAAGCCTCACTCCCTTGCCTGCTGCTCACCTCCTGCTATGTGTCCCGGTTCCTAACAGACCTCGGACTGGTACTGGTTCATGGCTTGGGAGTTAAGGATTCCTTGTTTAGAGTACCCAGTCTATGATAAATTGTTATAGCTGACTGAGCAGACTAAAACACTATCTTATAATTTCTATTCTTAGATTTTTCTGATTTTGTATTGCTTTTATAAAAGGAAACTCTTTTTCTATCACATCACAGTAGTCCCCCTTTATTCATGGTTTCATTTACCTTCAGTCAACCATGGTCTGAAAACATTAAATGGAAAATTCTAGACATAAACAACTCATAAATTTTAAATTATGCATCACTCTGAGTAGCATGAAGAAATCATGCACCATTCTACTCCATCTAGCCCAGGATGTGAAACATTCCTTTTTTCAGAACAGAGGTTCCTAACTCCTGGGTTGTGGACCGGTACCTATCCAGGGCCTGTTAGGAATTGGGCCACACAGCAGGAGGTGAGTGGCGGGCGAGGGAGCTCAGCTTCATCTATATTTGCAGCTGCTCCCCATCGCTACCATCACCCGCTCAGCTCCACCTCAGATCATCAGGCATTAGATTCTCATAGGAGCACTGGTCCCTGGTACCAAAAGGTTGGTTTAGATTATCCATGCTGTATATGCTACCCACCAGTTATTCACTTAGTACAGTCTTGGTTATCATATTGACTGTCATGGTTCTCATAGTGTTTATATTCACATGACCCTCATTTTACTTAACAATGGCCTGAAAACAGGAGTAGTGGTGCTGACAGTTTGAATATGTGAAAGGAAAGCTGTAGATTTTAGCACAAGTATGTATGTATAGGAAAAAATATAGTTTATGTTTAGAATATATAGAGTTTGGTACTTTCTGTAGGTTTAGGCATCCACTGGCAATCTTAGAACATATCCCCTATGAGAAGATGGTGACTACTGTATATATTTTCTAGAAATATAATGTAACATATTCAAGCTGCATATATAATTTTAAATTTTCTAGTAGCCACATTAAAAAGGAACTCATGAATTAATTTTGTTAATATATTTAATTTAATGTATCCACATTTGTATAATTTCAACATATAATCAAAATTTAGAAAGTAGAATGAGATTTTACTTTTTTTCATACTAAGTCTTTGAATTCCAGTATGTATTTTATACTTATAGTAGCTATATTTTGCATGCTCAGTAGCCACATGTAGCTAGTGGCTACCACACTGGACAGCTCAGATATAAGAAATGAAATGATTTTTGTAAGAAGATTTTATAAATCATCCACCACATTGAACATACCAAATATATCTAATTGTTTCTTATTTATCTTGGCTTTTCCAGGTAGAAAAAAATTAAACATATATATTGACAATGTTCTTTATTATTATATTAATTGCTTTGGCTATTGTGGATACTGTGGTTTCTGTTCTAGACCCACAATAAAGTTAGTATAGCAAGTGAATCACAATCTTTTTGTTGGTGGAGGGTCTTGCCTTCAAGGATCTTGCCTTCAATTTGTAAAAAACACATCTATGAAGCACAATAAAATGAGGTATGCCTATACTTTTTTTGGAATGAGCCTTACATGGTCATGGCATAATAAACTTTTAATATACTCCAAGATTCATTCTCTCTACATGATCAGTTTTTATGTTCCCCAAGTCTCAGGTAGGTGTGGTTATCCTTTGATCAGTGCATTGATTCTTGCCCATTGAATATCAAAGGATATTCAATGGGCAAGAATCAATTATCACATAAATGCTACGATTGACAGAGGACATGTTGGCAATAACTTATTGTAAGAACCAAGTGCAATTCAGAGAACTTAGGCACTCATTTTAAAATTAAGACAGGCATTTCTGGAACTTGTAAGATTGTATACATCCAAAATGTTTTGGACTTTCTATAATGCGCAATGGTTTACTTGAATCAAGTGCACTCTTACATTAATTAACAGTTCTTGGAGTAAGTCTTAAAATTTCTATAATGTGTAACATTAAATGCGTTAATTATTTAGAACTTCATATAATGCATACAAGCATTTATAAAATACGCATGCATTTATGAGTGCCTTAAAAGTAAGTTTTTGAAAGTAAACAAAATATGACTTTAACATATCACTTAGTTTTAAAAATTTGGATGGAAGTTTTTCTACCAATTATGTGTTTCTAAGTATTTTATATAAAAATATGTTTTATTTTTGTTAGGTTAATTAAAACTAATATTGTAGAAGTATAAAATCTGTAAAACATAAATAACTTAGGTGGAAACTTAAGGAAACAGAGAAAAATTAACGCCTAGAAAAAAGCAAAAACTAATCAGCTGATAAAACTACTATGACAAGCAGCAAGCTTTGATTGACATGGAAGAATTTGACACAGGAAATAGTTCTAACCGTAACTTCCCTAGTGGAATATATTGAGGACAAGAATTGAATCGCTGAATAAGGATTATTTTATTAACTATTCTTTTCATTCCTTAGAAGCACACACACACACACACACACACACGCATACATTTCAATATAGCTGCATCATTGATCTTAAGTGAGATTGGTTTCAATGTTTAATTAATTGCTGTCATCATCAGATTTAATATTAGGTTTGTGTTAACCTTAAAAAATTAATTGGGTTTTTATTCTATATCCTATGCTTCAAAATAAATACAATGACATGGAATAATTATTAAAAACTTGAGGACTGATAAAATTTTCAAAGATTTTTATTTCACATTCTTAAAATTTAATTTCATGACTTGTTTTATCCTTTTTTTTCCTCGTTCATCATGGGAATTAGAAAACTTTTACTAATTCATAGCCATTTTCATAATTTTAATCTAATATTTTTACTTTAAAAATACTTATAAACATATCACTTATATTTTCTTCATTGTTTTGTAAATCATTGTTTCATTTTATTATTGAAATTTTCATAGAACCAAACTAATTTGTTTCTTTATTTTATATAATATATTGGTTTATTCTTTTGAA
>NW_006438113.1:3921643-3922544 GCF_000325575.1 Pteropus alecto
TTCAACAGAATTTCTAAAGGATGATTGTCAATTGTTATAATTTTCTAATTGGCCTATATTCGTAGCTTTGATTTCCAATTTGAGCCCATGGTAATTTAGAATTTTCTTTGTTTTAATTGAAAGTAGTTGATTTTTTGTTGTTGTTGTTAATCTGCCTTTGTTTCTAGTTTTATTGCACTATGGTCATAAACGGTAGTATAAGTCTAAATTTTCTTATATGGGCACCCAATCTCTCCAGTGCTCTTTATTAAATTTTTCTTCTAGTTCTTAGAGTGCCTATGCTTCTAAATAAACTGTTACATAACATTTGAAACTGTTGAGAATGGAATATTTTTGTTCAATTTACAATAGACATTTAGTTTACATTAATAATATATGTTAGAATGTGTATGACTTTGCCATGTAAAAATTGCTATCATAAAAACAGAAAATTATGTAAAAATATTCATAAAGACTTACTAAAATTATATTTCTTAATTGGTTATAGTTATATATAGGTAAGCTTTGTCTTTTGGATGCTGATTTGATTAATTCTCTTTAGTTTTGATATTCTCCATATTTTCTTGAATTTTCTAAGTAGATAAAGTATAGCCTCTGCGATTAAGAATAATATAATTTTATTTCATCCTTTACAATCTATTTCTCTTTTTCCATTATTAGTTATTAGTCTTGTTAGAAACTCTAATATTAAGTTGGATGACAGAGGTGATAGTGTTATTTTGCCTTTTTTCTTTATTTTATTATTTATTTTAATTATATTTCATCATGATTAGGAGTGATTTTTTTCTCTTCCTTCGTATTTAGTTTTCTACTCAATTTTTTTTTTTTAATTTGAAAGCTTCCTCATATTTTTCCTTCAAGTTTTGCATATCTTTTCTTTTTCAGAGCTCTCTTCCATATT